>NW_027488911.1:0-218568 GCF_050948215.1 Halictus rubicundus
GGATAGGGGATTTGATAGGATAGAAGATAGGATAGGATAGAGGATAGGATAGGATAGAGGATAGGATAGGGATAGAGGATAGGATAGGATAGAAGATAGGATAGGATAGAGGATAGGATAGTATAGAGGATAGGATAGGATAGAGGATAGAGGATAGGATAGGATAGAGGATAGGATAGGATAGAGGATAGGATAGGATAGAGGATAGGATAGGATAGAGGATAGGATAGGACAGAGGATAGGATAGGACAGAGGATAGGGTAGGGGATTTGATAGGATACAGGATAGGATAGGATAGAGGATAGGATAGAGGATAGGATAGGATAGAGGGTAGGATCGGAAAGAGGATAAGATAGGATACAGGATAGGAAAGAATAGAGGATAGGACAGAGGATAGGATAGGACAGAGGATAGGATAGGGGATTTGATAGGATAGGATAGAGGATAGGATAGACGATAGGATAGGATAGAGTATAGGATAGGATAGACGATAGGATAGGATAGAGCATAGGATAGGATAGAGGATAGGATAGGATAGAGGATAGGATAGGATAGAGGATAGGGTAGGGGATTTGATAGGATAGAGGATAGGATAGGATAGAAGATAGGATAGGATAGAGGACAGGATAGGATAGAGGATAGGATAGGATAGAGGATAGGATAGGATAGAGGATAGGATAGGATAGAGGATAGGATAGGATAGAGTATAGGATAGGATAGAAGATAGGATAGGATAGAGGGTAGGATAGGATAGAGGATAGGATAGGATAGAGGATAGAGGATAGGATAGGATAGAGGATAGGATAGGATAGAGGATAGGATAGGACAGAGGATAGGATAGGGGATTTGATAGGATAGAGGATAGGATAGGATAGAGGATTGGATAGGATAGAGGATAGATGATAGGATAGGTTAGAGGATAGGATAGGGGATTTGATAGGATAGAGGATAGGATAGGATAGAAGATAGGATAGGATAGAGGATAGATGATAGGATAGGATAGAGGATAGGATAAGGGATTTGATAGGATAGAGGATAGGATAGGATAGAAGATAGGATAGGATAGAGGATAGATGATAGGATAGGATAGAGGATAGGATAGGATAGAGGATTGGATAGGATAGAGGATAGATGATAGGATGGGATAGAGGATAGGATAGGGGACTTGATAGGATAGAGGATAGGATAGGATAGAAGATAGGATAGGATAGAAGATAGATGATAGGATAGGATAGAGGATAGGATAGGGGATAGGATAGGATACAGGATAGGATAGGATAGAGGATAAGATAGGATAGAGGATAGGATAGGATAGAGGATAGAGGATAGGATAGAGGATAGGATAGGATAGAGGATTGGATAGGATAGAGGATAGATGATAGGATGGGATAGAGGATAGGATAGGGGACTTGATAGGATAGAGGATAGGATAGGATAGAAGATAGGATAGGATAGAGGATAGATGATAGGATAGGATAGAGGATAGGATAGGGGATAGGATAGGATACAGGATAGGATAGGATAGAGGATAAGATAGGATAGAGGATAGGATAGGATAGAGGATAGAGGATAGGATAGAGGATAGGATAGGATAGAGGATAGAGGATAGGATAGGATAGAGGATAGGATAGGACAGAGGATAGGGTAGGGTTTTGATAGGATAGAGGATAGGATAGGATAGAAGATAGGATAGGATAGAAGATAGGATAGGATAGAGGATATGATAGGATAGAGGATAGGATAGGATAGAGTATAGGATAGGATAGAAGATAGGATAGGATAGAGGATAGGATAGGATAGAGGATAGGATAGGATAGAGGATAGGATAGGATAGAGGATAGGATAGGATAGAGGATAGGATAGGATAGAGGACAGGATAGGATAGAGGATAGGATAGGATAGAGGATAGGATAGGATAGAAGATAGGATAGGATAGAGGATAGGATAGGATACAGGATTGGATAGGATACAGGAAAGGATAGGTTTGAGGATAGGATAGGATGGAGGATAGGATAGGATAGAGTATAGGATAGGATAGGGGATAGATAGACGATAGGATAGGATAGAGGATAGGATAGGATAGAGCATAGGATAGGATAGAGGATAGGATAGGATAGAGGATAGGATAGGATAGAGGGTAGGATAGAATAGAGGACAGGATAGGATACAGGATTGGATATGATACAGGAAAGGATAGGATTGAGGATAGGATAGGATGGAGGATTGGATAGGATAGAGTATAGGATAGGATAGAGGATAGGATAGACGATAGGATAGGATAGAGGATAGGATAGGATAGAGGATAGGATAGGATAGAGGATAGGATAGGATAGAGGATAGGATAGGACAGAGGATAGGATAGGGGATTTGATAGGATAGAGGATAGGATAGGATAGAGGATTGGATAGGATAGAGGATAGATGATAGGATAGGTTAGAGGATAGGATAGGGGATTTGATAGGATAGAGGATAGGATAGGATAGAAGATAGGATAGGATAGAGGATAGATGATAGGATAGGATAGGGGATAGGATAGGGGATAGGATAGGATAGAGGATAGGATAGGATAGAAGATAGGATAGGATAGAGGATAGGATAGGATAGAGGATAGGATAGGATAGAGTATAGGATAGGATAGAAGATAGGATAGGATAGAGGATAGGATAGGAGAGAGGATAGAGGATAGGATAGGATAGAGGATAGGATAGGACAGAGGATAGGGTAGGGGTTTTGATAGGATAGAGGATTGGATAGGATAGAGGATAGGATAGGATAGAGGATAGGATAGGATAGAGGATAGGATAGGATAGAGGATAGGATAGGATAGAGGATAGGATAGGATAGAGGATAGGATAGGATAGAGGATAGGATAGGATAGAGGATAGAGGATAGGATAGGATAGAGGATAGGATAGGATAGAGGATAGGATAGGACAGAGGATAGGGTAGGGGATTTGATAGGATAGAGGATAGGATAGGATAGAAGATAGGATAGGATAGAGGACAGGATAGGATAGAGGATAGGATAGGATAGAGGATAGGATAGGATAGAAGATAGGATAGGATAGAGGACAGGATAGGATAGAGGATAGGATAGGATAGAGGATAGGATAGGATAGAAGATAGGATAGGATAGAGGATAGGATAGGATAGAGGATAGGATAGGATAGAGGATAGGATAGGCCAGAGGATAGGATAGGGGATTTGATAGGATAGAAGATAGGATAGGATAGAGGATAGGATAGGATAGAGGATAGGATAGGATAGAGGATAGGATAGGATAGAAGATAGGATAGGATAGAGGATAGGATAGTATAGAGGATAGGATAGGATAGAGGATAGAGGATAGGATACGATAGAGGATAGGATAGGATAGAGGATAGGATAGGATAGAGGATAGGATAGGATAGAGGATAGGATAGGACAGAGGATAGGGTAGGGGATTTGATAGGATACAGGATAGGATAGGATAGAGGATAGGATAGAGGATAGGATAGAGGATAGGATAGGATAGAGGATAGGATAGGATAGAGGGTAGGATCGGAAAGAGGATAGGATAGGATACAGGATAGGAAAGAATAGAGGATAGGACAGAGGATTAGGATAGGACAGAGGATAGGATAGGGGATTTGATAGGATAGGATAGAGGATAGGATAGACGATAGGATAGGATAGAGTATAGGATAGGATAGACGATAGGATAGGATAGAGCATAGGATAGGATAGAGGATAGGATAGGATAGAGGATAGGATAGGATAGAGGATAGGGTAGGGGATTTGATAGGATAGAGGATAGGATAGGATAGAAGATAGGATAGGATAGAGGACAGGATAGGATAGAGGATAGGATAGGATAGAGGATAGGATAGGATAGAGGATCAGGATAGGATAGAAGATAGGATAGGATAGAGGACAGGATAGGATAGAGGATAGGATAGGATAGAGGATAGGATAGGATAGAAGATAGGATAGGGTAGAGGATAGGATAGGATAGAGGATAGGATAGGATAGAGGATAGGATAGGACAGAGGATAGGATAGGACAGAGGATAGGGTAGGGGATTTGATAGGATACAGGATAGGATAGGATAGAGGATAGGATAGAGGATAGGATAGGATAGAGGGTAGGATCGGAAAGAGGATAGGATAGGATACAGGATAGGAAAGAATAGAGGATAGGACAGAGGATAGGATAGGACAGAGGATAGGATAGGGATTTGATAGGATAGGATAGAGGATAGGATAGACGATAGGATAGGATAGAGTATAGGATAGGATAGACGATAGGATAGGATAGAGGACAGGATAGGATAGAGGATAGGATAGGATAGAGGATAGGATAGGATAGAAGATAGGATAGGATAGAGGATAGGATAGATAGAGGATAGGATAGGATAGAGGATAGGATAGGCCAGAGGATAGGATAGGGGATTTGATAGGATAGAAGATAGGATAGGATAGAGGATAGGATAGGATAGAGGATAGGATAGGATAGAGGATAGGATAGGATAGAAGATAGGATAGGATAGAGGATAGGATAGTATAGAGGATAGGATAGGATAGAGGATAGAGGATAGGATAGGATAGAGGATAGGATAGGATAGAGGATAGGATAGGATAGAGGATAGGATAGGATAGAGGATAGGATAGGACAGAGGATAGGATAGGTCAGAGGATAGGGTAGGGGATTTGATAGGATACAGGATAGGATAGGATAGAGGATAGGATAGAGGATAGGATAGGATAGAGGGTAGGATCGGAAAGAGGATAAGATAGGATACAGGATAGGAAAGAATAGAGGATAGGACAGAGGATAGGATAGGACAGAGGATAGGATAGGGGATTTGATAGGATAGGATAGAGGATAGGATAGACGATAGGATAGGATAGAGTATAGGATAGGATAGACGATAGGATAGGATAGAGCATAGGATAGGATAGAGGATAGGATAGGATAGAGGATAGGATAGGATAGAGGATAGGGTAGGGGATTTGATAGGATAGAGGATAGGATAGGATAGAAGATAGGATAGGATAGAGGACAGGATAGGATAGAGGATAGGATAGGATAGAGGATAGGATAGGATAGGGATGATAGGATAGTAGAGGATAGGATAGGATAGAGGATAGGATAGGATAGAGTATAGGATAGGATAGAAGATAGGATAGGATAGAGGATAGGATAGGATAGAGGATAGGATAGGATAGAGGATAGAGGATAGGATAGGATAGAGGATAGGATAGGATAGAGGATAGGATAGGACAGAGGATAGGGTAGGGGATTTGATAGGATAGAGGATAGGATAGGATAGAAGATAGGATAGGATAGAGGACAGGATAGGATAGAGGATAGGATAGGGATAGAGGATAGGATAGGATAGAGGATAGGATAGGATAGAAGATAGGATATGATATAGGACAGGATAGGATAGAGGATAGGATAGGATAGAGGATAGGATAGGATAGAAGATAGGATAGGATAGAGGATAGGATAGGATAGAGGATAGGATAGGATAGAGGATAGGATAGGACAGAGGATAGGATAGGGGATTTGATAGGATAGAAGATAGGATAGGATAGAGGATAGGATAGGATAGAGGATAGGATAGGATAGAGGATAGGATAGGATAGAAGATAGGATAGGATAGATTATAGGATAGTATAGAGGATAGGATAGGATAGAGGATAGAGGATAGGATAGGATAGAGGATAGGATAGGATAGAGGATAGGATAGGATAGAGGATAGGATGGGATAGAGGATAGGATAGGACAGAGGATAGGGTATTGGATTTGATAGGATAGAGGATAGGATAGGATAGAGGATAGGATAGAGGATAGGATAGGATAGAGGATAGGATAGGATAGAGGGTAGGATAGGATAGAGGACAGGATAGGATAGAGGATAGGATAGGATAGAGGATAGGATAGGATAGAAAATAGGATAGGATAGATGATAGGATAGGATAGAGGATAGGATAGGATAGAGGATAGGATAGGATAGAAGATAGGATATGATAGAGGATAGGATAGTATAGAGGATAGGATAGGATAGAGCATAGGATAGGATAGAGGATAGGATAGGATGGAGGATAGGATAGGATAGAGTATAGGATAGGATAGAGGATATGATAGACGATAGGATAGGATAGAGGATAGGATAGGATAGAGGATAGGATAGGATAGAGGATAGGATAGGTCAGAGGATAGGATAGGGGATTTGATAGGATAGAGGATAGGATAGGATAGAGGATAGGATAAGGGATTTGATAGGATAGAGGATAGGATAGGATAGAAGATAGGATAGGATAGAGGATAGATGATAGGATAGGATAGAGGATAGGATAGGATAGAGGATTGGATAGGATAGAGGATAGATGATAGGATGGGATAGAGGATAGGATAGGGGACTTGATAGGATAGAGGATAGGATAGGATAGAAGATAGGATAGGATAGAGGATAGATGATAGGATAGGATAGAGGATAGGATAGGGGATAGGATAGGATACAGGATAGGATAGGATAGAGGATAAGATAGGATAGAGGATAGGATAGGATAGAGAATAGAGGATAGGATAGAGGATAGGATAGGATAGAGGATACAGGATAGGATAGGATAGAGGATAGGATAGGACAGAGGATAGGGTAGGGTTTTGATAGGATAGAGGATAGGATAGGATAGAAGATAGGATAGGATAGAGGATAGGATAGGATAGAGGATAGGATAGGATAGAGGATAGGATAGGATAGAGTATAGGATAGGATAGAAGATAGGATAGGATAGAGGATAGGATAGGATAGAGTATAGGATAGGATAGGGGATAGGATAGACGATAGGATAGGATAGAGGATAGGATAGGATAGAGCATAGGATAGGATAGAGGATAGGATAGGGTAGAGGATAGGATAGGATAGAGGGTAGGATAGAATAGAGGACAGGATAGGATACAGGATTGGATATGATACAGGAAAGGATAGGATTGAGGATAGGATAGGATGGAGGATTGGATAGGATAGAGTATAGGATAGGATAGAGGATAGGATAGACGATAGGATAGGATAGAGGATAGGATAGGATAGAGGATAGGATAGGATAGAGGATAGGATAGGATAGAGGATAGGATAGGACAGAGGATAGGATAGGGGATTTGATAGGATAGAGGATAGGATAGGATAGAGGATTGGATAGGATAGAGGATAGATGATAGGATAGGTTAGAGGATAGGATAGGGGATTTGATAGGATAGAGGATAGGATAGGATAGAAGATAGGATAGGATAGAGGATAGATGATAGGATAGGATAGAGGATAGGATAAGGGATTTGATAGGATAGAGGATAGGATAGGATAGAAGATAGGATAGGATAGAGGATAGATGATAGGATAGGATAGAGGATAGGATAGGATAGAGGATTGGATAGGATAGAGGATAGATGATAGGATGGGATAGAGGATAGGATAGGGGACTTGATAGGATATAGGATAGGATAGGATAGAAGATAGGATAGGATAGAGGATAGATGATAGGATAGGATAGAGAATAGGATAGGGGATAGGATAGGATACAGGATAGGATAGGATAGAGGATAAGATAGGATAGAGGATAGGATAGGATAGAGGATAGAGGATAGGATAGAGGATAGGATAGGATAGAGGATTGGATAGGATATAGGATAGATGATAGGATGGGATAGAGGATAGGATAGGGGACTTGATAGGATAGAGGATAGGATAGGATAGAAGATAGGATAGGATAGAGGATAGATGATAGGATAGGATAGAGGATAGGATAGGGGATAGGATAGGATACAGGATAGGATAGGATAGAGGATAAGATAGGATAGAGGATAGGATAGGATAGAGGATAGAGGATAGGATAGAGGATAGGATAGGATAGAGGATAGAGGATAGGATAGGATAGAGGATAGGATAGGACAGAGGATAGGGTAGGGGTTTTGATAGGATAGAGGATAGGATAGGATAGAAGATAGGATAGGATAGAAGATAGGATAGGATAGAGGATATGATAGGATAGAGGATAGGATAGGATAGAGTATAGGATAGGATAGAAGATAGGATAGGATAGAGGATAGGATAGGATAGAGGATAGGATAGGATAGAGGATAGACGATAGGATAGGATAGAGGATAGGATAGGATAGAGCATAGGATAGGATAGAGGATAGGATAGGATAGAGGATAGGATAGGATAGAGGGTAGGATAGAATAGAGGACAGGATAGGATACAGGATTGGATATGATACAGGAAAGGATAGGATTGAGGATAGGATAGGATGGAGGATTGGATAGGATAGAGTATAGGATAGGATAGAGGATAGGATAGACGATAGGATAGGATAGAGGATAGGATAGGATAGAGGATAGGATAGGATAGAGGATAGGATAGGATAGAGGATAGGATAGGACAGAGGATAGGATAGGGGATTTGATAGGATAGAGGATAGGATAGGATAGAGGATTGGATAGGATAGAGGATAGATGATAGGATAGGTTAGAGGATAGGATAGGGGATTTGATAGGATAGAGGATAGGATAGGATAGAAGATAGGATAGGATAGAGGATAGATGATAGGATAGGGGATAGGATAGGATAGAGGATAGGATAGGATAGAAGATAGGATAGGATAGAGGATAGGATAGGATAGAGGATAGGATAGGATAGAGGATAGGATAGGATAGAGTATAGGATAGGATAGAAGATAGGATAGGATAGAGGATAGGATAGGAGAGAGGATAGAGGATAGGATAGGATAGAGGATAGGATAGGACAGAGGATAGGGTAGGGGTTTTGATAGGATAGAGGATTGGATAGGATAGAAGATAGGATAGGATAGAGGATAGGATAGGATAGAGGATAGGATAGGATAGAGGATAGGATAGGATAGATGATAGGATAGGATAGAGGATAGGATAGGATAGAGGATAGAGGATAGGATAGGATAGAGGATAGGATAGGATAGAGGATAGGATAGGACAGAGGATAGGGTAGGGGATTTGATAGGATAGAGGATAGGATAGGATAGAAGATAGGATAGGATAGAGGACAGGATAGGATAGAGGATAGGATAGGATAGAGGATAGGATAGGATAGAGGATAGGATAGGATAGAAGATAGGATAGGATAGAGGACAGGATAGGATAGAGGATAGGATAGGATAGAGGATAGGATAGGATAGAAGATAGGATAGGATAGAGGATAGGATAGGATAGAGGATAGGATAGGATAGAGGATAGGATAGGCCAGAGGATAGGATAGGGGATTTGATAGGATAGAAGATAGGATAGGATAGAGGATAGGATAGGATAGAGGATAGGATAGGATAGAGGATAGGATAGGATAGAAGATAGGATAGGATAGAGGATAGGATAGTATAGAGGATAGGATAGGATAGAGGATAGAGGATAGGATAGGATAGAGGATAGGATAGGATAGAGGATAGGATAGGATAGAGGATAGGATAGGATAGAGGATAGGATAGGACAGAGGATAGGGTAGGGGATTTGATAGGATACAGGATAGGATAGGATAGAGGATAGGATAGAGGATAGGATAGGATAGAGGATAGGATAGGATAGAGGGTAGGATCGGAAAGAGGATAGGATAGGATACAGGATAGGAAAGAATAGAGGATAGGACAGAGGATAGGATAGGACAGAGGATAGGATAGGGGATTTGATAGGATAGGATAGAGGATAGGATAGACGATAGGATAGGATAGAGTATAGGATAGGATAGACGATAGGATAGGATAGAGCATAGGATAGGATAGAGGATAGGATAGGATAGAGGATAGGATAGGATAGAGGATAGGGTAGGGGATTTGATAGGATAGAGGATAGGATAGGATAGAAGATAGGATAGGATAGAGGACAGGATAGGATAGAGGACAGGATAGGATAGAGGATAGGATAGGATAGAGGATAGGATAGGATAGAAGATAGGATAGGATAGAGGACAGGATAGGATAGAGGATAGGATAGGATAGAGGATAGGATAGGATAGAAGATAGGATAGGATAGAGGATAGGATAGGATAGAGGATAGGATAGGATAGAGGATAGGATAGGACAGAGGATAGGATAGGACAGAGGATAGGGTAGGGGATTTGATAGGATACAGGATAGGATAGGATAGAGGATAGGATAGAGGATAGGATAGGATAGAGGGTAGGATCGGAAAGAGGATAGGATAGGATACAGGATAGGAAAGAATAGAGGATAGGACAGAGGATAGGATAGGACAGAGGATAGGATAGGGGATTTGATAGGATAGGATAGAGGATAGGATAGACGATAGGATAGGATAGAGTATAGGATAGGATAGACGATAGGATAGGATAGAGCATAGGATAGGATAGAGGATAGGATAGGATAGAGGATAGGATAGGATAGAGGATAGGATAGGATAGAAGATAGGATAGGATAGAGGACAGGATAGGATAGAGGATAGGATAGGATAGAGGATAGGATAGGATAGAAGATAGGATAGGATAGAGGATAGGATAGGATAGAGGATAGGATAGGATAGAGGATAGGATAGGCCAGAGGATAGGATAGGGGATTTGATAGGATAGAAGATAGGATAGGATAGAGGATAGGATAGGATAGAGGATAGGATAGGATAGAGGATAGGATAGGATAGAGGATAGGATAGAGGATAGGATAGGATACAGGATTGGATAGGATACAGGAAAGGATAGGTTTGAGGATAGGATAGGATGGAGGATAGGATAGGATAGAGTATAGGATAGGATAGAGGATAGGATAGACGATAGGATAGGATAGAGGATAGGATAGGATGGAGGATAGGATAGGATAGAGTATAGGATAGGATAGAGGATAGGATAGACGATAGGATAGGATAGAGGATAGGATAGGATAGAGGATAGGATAGGATAGAGGATAGGATAGGATAGAGGATAGGATAGGACAGAGGATAGGATAGGGGATTTGATAGGATAGAGGATAGGATAGAGGATAGGATAGGATACAGGATTGGATAGGATACAGGAAAGGATAGGTTTGAGGATAGGATAGGATGGAGGATAGGATAGGATAGAGTATAGGATAGGATAGAGGATAGGATAGACGATAGGATAGGATAGAGGATAGGATAGGATAGAGGATAGGATAGGATAGAGGATAGGATAGGATAGAGGATAGGATAGGACAGAGGATAGGATAGGGGATTTGATAGGATAGAGGATAGGATAGGATAGAGGATAGGATAGGATAGAGGATAGAGGATAGGATAGGATAGAGGATAGGATAGGATAGAGGATAGGATAGGACAGAGGATAGGGTAGGGGATTTGATAGGATAGAGGATAGGATAGGATAGAAGATAGGATAGGATAGAGGACAGGATAGGATAGAGGATAGGATAGGATAGAAGATAGGATAGGATAGAGGAAAGGATAGGTTTGAGGATAGGATAGGATGGAGGATAGGATAGGATAGAGGATAGGATAGGATAGAAGATAGGATAGGATAGAGGATAGGATAGAGGATAGGATAGGATACAGGATTGGATAGGATACAGGAAAGGATAGGTTTGAGGATAGGATAGGATGGAGGATAGGATAGGATAGAGTATAGGATAGGATAGAGGATAGGATAGACGATAGGATAGGATAGAGGATAGGATAGGATAGAGGATAGGATAGAATAGAGGATAGGATAGAGGATAGGATAGGATACAGGATTGGATAGGATACAGGAAAGGATAGGTTTGAGGATAGGATAGGATGGAGGATAGGATAGGATAGAGTATAGGATAGGACAGAGGATAGGATAGGGGATTTGATAGGATAGAGGATAGGATAGGATAGAGGATTGGATAGGATAGAGGATAGGTGATAGGATAGAGGATTGGATAGGATAGAGGATAGGTGATAGGATAGGATAGAGGATAGGATAGGGGAATTGATAGGATAGAAGATAGGATAGGATAGAGGATAGGATAGAATAGAGGATATGATAGGACAAACGTTAGTAAACGATAGATCATATTATAGGGTAGAGGATAGGATAGAGGATAGGATAGGATAGAGGATAGGATAGGATAGAGGATAGGATAGGATAGAGGATAGGATAGGATAGAGGATAGGATAGGATATATGATATTATAGGATAGAGGATAGGATAAGATATATGATATTATAGGATACAGGATAGGATAGGATAGAGGATAGGATAGGATATATGATATTATAGGATGGAGGATAGGATAGGATAGAGGATAGGATAGGATAGATGATAGGATAGGATAGAGGATAGGATAGGATACAGGATAGGATAGGATAGAGAATAGGATACGATATATGATATTATAGTATAGAGGATAGGATAGGATAGAGGATTGGATAGGATAGAGGATATTATAGGATGGAGGATAGGATAGAGGATTGGATAGAATAGAGGATATTATAGGATAGATGATAGGATAGGATAGAGGGTAGGATAGGATAGATGATAGGATAGGATAGAGGATAGGATAGGTTAGAGGATAGGATAGGATAGAGGATAGGATAGGATAGAGGATTGGATAGGTTAGAGGATATTATAGGATGGAGGATAGGATAAGATTGAGGATAGGATAGTGGATTGGATAGGATGGAGGATAGGATAGGATAGAGGATATTATAGGATAGACGATAGGATAGGATAGAGGATAGGATATGATAGAGGACAGGATAGGATAGAGGATAGGATAGGATAGAGGATAGGATAGGATAGAGGATAGGATAGGATAGAAGATAGGATAGGATAGAGGACAGGATAGGATAGAGGATAGGATAGGATAGAGGATAGGATAGGATAGAAGATAGGATAGGATAGAGGATAGGATAGGATACAGGATTGGATAGGATACAGGAAAGGATAGGTTTGAGAATAGGATAGGATGGAGGATAGGATAGGATAGAGTATAGGATAGGATAGAGGATAGGATAGACGATAGGATAGGATAGAGGATAGGATAGGATAGAGCATAGGATAGGATAGAGGATAGGATAGGATAGAGGATAGGATAGGATAGAGGGTAGGATAGAATAGAGGACAGGATAGGATACAGGATTGGATAGGATACAGGAAAGGATAGGATTGAGGATAGGATAGGATCGAGGATAGGATAGAATAGAGTATAGGATAGGATAGAGGATAGGATAGACGATATGATAGGATAGAGGATAGGATAGGATAGAGGATAGGATAGGATAGAGGATAGGATAGGATAGAGGATAGGACAGGACAGAGGATAGGATAGGGGATTTGATAGGATAGAGGATAGGATAGGATAGAGGATTGGATAGGATAGAGGATAGATGATAGGATAGGATAGAGGATAGGATAGGGGATTTGATAGGATAGAGGATAGGATAGGATAGAAGATAGGATAGGATAGAGGATAGATGATAGGATAGGATAGAGGATAGGATAGGCTACAAGATAGGATAGGATAGAGGATAGGATTGGGTTAGAGGATAGGATAGGATAGATGATAGGATAGGATAGAGGATAGGATAGGATAGAGGATTGGATAGGATAGAGGATATTATAGAATGGAGGATAGGATAAGATTGAGGATAGGATAGGGGATTGGATAGGATGGAGGATAGGATAGGATAGAGGATATTATAGGATAGACGATAGGATAGGATTGAGGGTAGGATAGGATAGAGGATACGATAGGATAGAGGATATGATAGAATAGGGGATATGATAGGACAAACGGGAGGATAGGGTAGAGGATAGGATAGGCTAGAGGATAGGATAGGACAAACGGTAGGATAGGACAAACGGCAGGATAGGATAGAGGATAGGATAGGCTATAGGATAGGATAGGATAGGGGATAGGATAGGATAGAGGACAGGATAGGATAGAGGACAGGATAGGACAGAGGATAGGATAGGATAGAGTATAGGACAGGATAGAGGATATTAGAGGATATAGGATTGGAAAGGATAGGGGATAGGATGGAGGATACAATAGGATAGAGGATAGGATACGATACAGGATAGGATAGGATAGAGGGTAGGATAGGTGATTGGATAGGATAGGATAGAGGATATTATAGGATAGAGGATTGGATAGGATAGAGGATAGGATACGATAGAGCATATTATAGGTTAGAGGATAGGATAGAATAGAGGATAGGATAGGATAGAGGATAGGATAGGATAGAGGATTGGATAGGATACAGGAATGCATTGAGGATATGATAGGATAGAGGATAGGATAGAGTATAGGATGGTGGATAGGATAGAGGATAGGATAGAGGATTGGATAGGATAGAGGATATCATAGAATAGAGGATTGGATAGGATAAAGGATTGGATAGGATAGAGGATAGCATTCAGGATAGGATAGGATAGAGGATATTATAGGATAGACGATTGGATAGGATAGATGATAGGATAGGATAGAGGATAGGATAGGATAGATGATAGGATAGGATAGAGGATAGGATAGGATAGAGGATAGGATAGGATAGAGGATTGGATAGGATAGAGGATATTATAGAATGGAGGATAGGATAAGATTGAGGATAGGATAGGGGATTGGATAGGATGGAGGATAGGATAGGATAGAGGATATTATAGGATAGACGATAGGATAGGATAGAGGGTAGGATAGGGTAGAGGATAGGATAGGCTAGAGGATAGGATAGGACAACCGGTAGGATAGGACAAACGGCAGGATAGGATAGAGGATAGGATAGGCTATAGGATAGGATAGGATAGGGGATAGGATAGGATAGAGGACAGGATAGGATAGAGGACAGGATAGGACAGAGGATAGGATACGATAGAGTATAGGACAGGATAGAGGATATTAGAGGATATAGGATTGGAAAGGATAGGGGATAGGATTGAGGATACAATAGGATAGAGGATAGGATACGATACAGGATAGGTTAGGATAGAGGGTAGGATAGGGGATTGGATAGGATAGGATAGAGGATATTATAGGATAGAGGATTGGATAGGATAGAGGATAGGATACGACAGAGCATATTATAGGTTAGAGGATAGGATAGAATAGAGGATAGGATAGGATAGAGGATATTATAGGATAGAGGATTGGATAGGATACAGGAATGCATTGAGGATATGATACGATAGAGGATAGGATAGAGTATAGGATGGTGGATAGGATAGAGGATAGGATAGGATAGAGGATAGGATAGGATAGAAGATAGGATAGGATAGAGGATAGGATAGGATACAGGATTGGATAGGAGACAGGAAAGGATAGGTTTGAGGATAGGATAGGATGGAGGATAGGATAGGATAGAGTATAGGATAGGATAGAGGATAGGATAGACGATAGGATAGGATAGAGTATAGGATAGGATAGAGGATAGGATAGACGATATGATAGGATAGAGGATAGGATAGGATAGAGGATAGGATAGGATAGAGGATAGGATAGGATAGAGGATAGGACAGGACAGAGGATAGGATAGGGGATTTGATAGGATAGAGGATAGGATAGGATAGAGGATTGGATAGGATAGAGGATAGATGATAGGATAGGATAGAGGATAGGATAGGGGATTTGATAGGATAGAGGATAGGATACGATAGAAGATAGGATAGGATAGAGGATAGATGATAGGATAGGATAGAGGATAGGATAGGCTACAAGATAGGATAGGATAGAGGATAGGATTGGGTTAGAGGATAGGATAGGATAGATGATAGGATAGGATAGAGGATAGGATAGGATAGAGGATTGGATAGGATAGAGGATATTATAGAATGGAGGATAGGATAAGATTGAGGATAGGATAGGGGATTGGATAGGATGGAGGATAGGATAGGATAGAGGATATTATAGGATAGACGATAGGATAGGATTGAGGGTAGGATAGGATAGAGGATACGATAGGATAGAGGATATGATAGAATAGGGGATATGATAGGACAAACGGGAGGATAGGGTAGAGGATAGGATAGGCTAGAGGATAGGATAGGACAAACGGTAGGATAGGACAAACGGCAGGATAGGATAGAGGATAGGATAGGCTATAGGATAGGATAGGATAGGGGATAGGATAGGATAGAGGACAGGATAGGATAGAGGACAGGATAGGACAGAGGATAGGATAGGATAGAGTATAGGACAGGATAGAGGATATTAGAGGATATAGGATTGGAAAGGATAGGGGATAGGATGGAGGATACAATAGGATAGAGGATAGGATACGATACAGGATAGGATAGGATAGAGGGTAGGATAGGTGATTGGATAGGATAGGATAGAGGATATTATAGGATAGAGGATTGGATAGGATAGAGGATAGGATACGATAGAGCATATTATAGGTTAGAGGATAGGATAGAATAGAGGATAGGATAGGATAGAGGATAGGATAGGATAGAGGATTGGATAGGATACAGGAATGCATTGAGGATATGATAGGATAGAGGATAGGATAGAGTATAGGATGGTGGATAGGATAGAGGATAGGATAGAGGATTGGATAGGATAGAGGATATCATAGAATAGAGGATTGGATAGGATAAAGGATTGGATAGGATAGAGGATAGCATTCAGGATAGGATAGGATAGAGGATATTATAGGATAGACGATTGGATAGGATAGATGATAGGATAGGATAGAGGATAGGATAGGATAGATGATAGGATAGGATAGAGGATAGGATAGGATAGAGGATAGGATAGGATAGAGGATTGGATAGGATAGAGGATATTATAGAATGGAGGATAGGATAAGATTGAGGATAGGATAGGGGATTGGATAGGATGGAGGATAGGATAGGATAGAGGATATTATAGGATAGACGATAGGATAGGATAGAGGGTAGGATAGGGTAGAGGATAGGATAGGCTAGAGGATAGGATAGGACAACCGGTAGGATAGGACAAACGGCAGGATAGGATAGAGGATAGGATAGGCTATAGGATAGGATAGGATAGGGGATAGGATAGGATAGAGGACAGGATAGGATAGAGGACAGGATAGGACAGAGGATAGGATACGATAGAGTATAGGACAGGATAGAGGATATTAGAGGATATAGGATTGGAAAGGATAGGGGATAGGATTGAGGATACAATAGGATAGAGGATAGGATACGATACAGGATAGGTTAGGATAGAGGGTAGGATAGGGGATTGGATAGGATAGGATAGAGGATATTATAGGATAGAGGATTGGATAGGATAGAGGATAGGATACGACAGAGCATATTATAGGTTAGAGGATAGGATAGAATAGAGGATAGGATAGGATAGAGGATATTATAGGATAGAGGATTGGATAGGATACAGGAATGCATTGAGGATATGATACGATAGAGGATAGGATAGAGTATAGGATGGTGGATAGGATAGAGGATAGGATAGGATAGAGGATAGGATAGGATAGAAGATAGGATAGGATAGAGGATAGGATAGGATACAGGATTGGATAGGAGACAGGAAAGGATAGGTTTGAGGATAGGATAGGATGGAGGATAGGATAGGATAGAGTATAGGATAGGATAGAGGATAGGATAGACGATAGGATAGGATAGAGGATAGGATAGGATAGAGCATAGGATAGGATACAGGATAGGATAGGATAGAGGATAGGATAGGATAGAGGGTAGGATAGAATAGAGGACAGGATAGGATACAGGATTGGATAGGATACAGGAAAGGATAGGATTGAGGATAGGATAGGATGGAGGATAGGATAGGATAGAGTATAGGATAGGATAGAGGATAGGATAGACGATAGGATAGGATAGAGGATAGGATAGGATAGAGGATAGGATAGGATAGAGGATAGGATAGTATAGAGGATAGGATAGGACAGAGGATAGGATAGGGGATTTGATAGGATAGAGGATAGGATAGTATAGAGGATTGGATAGGATAGAGGATAGATGATAGGATAGGATAGAGGATAGGATAGGGGATTTGATAGGATAGAGGATAGGATAGGATAGAAGATAGGATAGGATAGAGGATAGATGAGAGGATAGGATAGAGGATAGGATAGGGGATAGGATAGGATAGAGGATAGGATAGGATAGAGGATAAGATAGGATAGAGGATAGGATAGGATAGAGGATAGAGGATAGGATAGGATAGAGGATAGGATAGGACAGAGGATAGGGTAGGGGATTTGATAGGATAGAGGATAGGATAGGATAGAAGATAGGATAGGATAGAGGATAGGATAGGATAGAGGATAGGATAGGATAGAGGATAGGATAGGATAGAGGATAGGATAGGATAGAGTATAGGATAGGATAGAGGATAGGATAGGATAGAGGATAGGATAGGATAGAGGATAGAGGATAGGATAGGATAGAGGATAGGATAGGATAGAGGATAGGATAGGATAGAGGATAGGATAGGATAGAGGATAGGATAGGATAGAGGATAGGATAGGACAGAGGATAGGGTAGGGGATTTGATAGGATAGAGGATAGGATAGGATAGAAGATAGGATAGGATAGAGGACAGGATAGGATAGAGGATAGGATAGGATAGAGGATAGGATAGGATAGAGGATAGGATAGGATAGAAGATAGGATAGGATAGAGGATAGGATAGGATAGAGGATAGGATAGGCCAGAGGATAGGAGAGGGGATTTGATAGGATAGAAGATAGGATAGGATAGAGGATAGGATAGGATAGAGGATAGGATAGGATAGAGGATAGGATAGGATAGAGGATAGGATAGGATAGAGGATAGGATAGGATAGAGGATAGGATAGGATAGAAGATAGGATAGGATAGAGGATAGGATAGTATAGAGGATAGGATAGGATAGAGGATAGAGGATAGAGGATAGGATAGGATAGAGGATAGGATAGGATAGAGGATAGGATAGGATAGAGGATAGGATAGGATAGAGGATAGGATAGGACAGAGGATAGGGTAGGGGATTTGATAGGATACAGGATAGGATAGGATAGAGGATAGGATAGAGGATAGGATAGGATAGAGGATAGGATAGGATAGAGGGTAGGATCGGAAAGAGGATAGGATAGGATAGAGGATAGGAAAGAATAGAGGATAGGACAGAGGATAGGATAGGACAGAGGATAGGATAGGGGATTTGATAGGATAGGATAGAGGATAGGATAGACGATAGGATAGGATAGAGCATAGGATAGGATAGACGATAGGATAGGATAGAGCATAGGATAGGATAGAGGATAGGATAGGATAGAGGATAGGATAGGATAGAGGATAGGATAGGACAGAGGATAGGGTAGGGTATTTGATAGGATAGAGGATAGGATAGGATAGAAGATAGGATAGGATAGAGGACAGGATAGGATAGAGGATAGGATAGGATAGAGGATAGGATAGGATAGAAGATAGGATAGGATAGAGGATAGGATAGGATACAGGATTGGATAGGATACAGGAAAGGATAGGTTTGAGGATAGGATAGGATGGAGGATAGGATAGGATAGAGTATAGGATAGGATAGAGGATAGGATAGACGATAGGATAGGATAGAGGATAGGATAGGATAGAGGATAGGATAGGATAGAGGATAGGATAGGATAGAGGATAGGATAGGACAGAGGATAGGATAGGGGATTTGATAGGATAGAGGATAGGATAGGATAGAGGATTGGATAGGATAGAGGATAGATGATAGGATAGGTTAGAGGATAGGATAGGGGATTTGATAGGATAGAGGATAGGATAGGATAGAAGATAGGATAGGATAGAGGATAGATGATAGGATAGGATAGAGGATAGGATAGGGGATAGGATAGGATAGAGGATAGGATAGGATAGAAGATAGGATAGGATAGAGGATAGGATTGGATAGAGGATAAGATAGGATAGAGGATAGGATAGGATAGAGGATAGAGGATAGAGGATAGGATAGGATAGAGGATAGGATAGGACAGAGGATAGGGTAGGGGATTTGATAGGATAGAGGATAGGATAGGATAGAAGATAGGATAGGATAGAGGATAGGATAGGATAGAGGATAGGATAGGACAGAGGATAGGATAGGGGATTTGATAGGATAGAGGATAGGATAGGATAGAGGATTGGATAGGATAGAGGATAGATGATAGGATAGGATAGAGGATAGGATAGGGGATTTGATAGGATAGAGGATAGGATAGGATAGAAGGTAGGATAGGATAGAGGATAGATGATAGGATAGGATAGAGGATAGGATAGGGGATAGGATAGGATAGAGGATAGGATAGGATAGAAGATAGGATAGGATAGAGGATAGGATAGGATAGAGGATAAGATAGGATAGAGGATAGGATAGGATAGAGGATAGAGGATAGGATAGGATAGAGGATAGGATAGGACAGAGGATAGGGTAGGGGTTTTGATAGGATAGAGGATAGGATAGGATAGAAGATAGGATAGGATAGAGGATAGGATAGGATAGAGGATAGGATAGGATAGAGGATAGGATAGGATAGAGTATAGGATAGGATAGAAGATAGGATAGGATAGAGGATAGGATAGGATAGAGGATAGGATAGGATAGAGGATAGAGGATAGGATAGGATAGAGGATAGGATAGGATAGAGGATAGGATAGGACAGAGGATAGGGTAGGATAGATGATAGGATAGGATAGAGTATAGGATAGCATAGAGGATAGGATAGACGATAGGATAGGATAGAGGATAGGATAGGATAGAGGATAGGATAGGCTAGAGGATAGGATAGGATAGAGGATAGGACAGGACAGAGGATAGGATAGGGGATTGGATAGGATACAGGAAAGGATAGGTTTGAGGATAGGATAGGATGGAGGATAGGATAGGATAGAGTATAGGATAGGATAGAGGATAGGATAGACGATAGGATAGGATAGAGGATAGGATAGGATAGAGGATAGGATAGGATAGAGGATAGGATAGGACAGAGGATAGGATAGGGGATTGGATAGGATACAGGAAAGGATAGGTTTGAGGATAGGATAGGATGGAGGATAGGATAGGATAGAGTATAGGATAGGATAGAGGATAGGATAGAGGATTGGATAGGATAGAGGATAGGTGATAGGATAGAGGATTGGATAGGATAGAGGATAGGTGATAGGATAGGATAGAGGATAGGATAGGGGAATTGATAGGATAGAAGATAGGATAGGATAGAGGATAGGATAGAATAGAGGATATGATAGGACAAACGTTAGGAAACGATAGAGCATATTATAGGATAGAGGATAGGATAGAGGATAGGATAGGATAGAGGATAGGATAGGATATATGATATTATAGGATAGAGGATAGGATAAGATATATGATATTATAGGATAGAGGATAGGATAGGATAGAGGATAGGATAGGATATATGATATTATAGGATAGAGGATAGGATAGGATAGAGGATAGGATAGGATAGGATAGATGATAGGATAGGATAGAGGATAGGATAGGATAGAGGATAGGATAGGATAGAGAATAGGATACGATATATGATATTATAGCATAGAGGATAGGATAGGATAGAGGATTGGATAGGATAGAGGATATTATAGGATGGAGGATAGGATAGAGGATTGGATAGAATAGAGGATATTATAGGATAGATGATAGGATAGGATAGAGGATAGGATAGGATAGATGATAGGATAGGATAGAGGATAGGATAGGTTAGAGGATAGGATAGGATAGAGGATAGGATAGGATAGAGGATTGGATAGGTTAGAGGATATTATAGGATGGAGGATAGGATAAGATTGAGGATAGGATAGTGGATTGGATAGGATGGAGGATAGGATAGGATAGAGGATATTATAGGATAGACGATAGGATAGGATAGAGGATAGGATAGGATAGAGGATTGGATAGGATAGAGGATATTATAGGATAGAGGATAGGATAAGATTGAGGATAGGATAGGGGATTGGATAGGATGGAGGATAGGATAGGATAGAGGATATTATAGGATAGACGATAGGATAGGATAGAGGATAGGATAGGATAGAGGATAAGATAGGATAGAGGATAGGATAGGATAGAGGATAGGATAGTGGATTGGATAGGATGGAGGATAGGATAGGATAGAGGATATTATAGGATAGACGATAGGATAGGATAGAGGATAGGATAGGATAGATGATAGGATAGGATAGAGGATATTATAGGATAGACGATAGGATAGGATAGATGATAGGATAGGATAGAGGATAGGATAGGATAGATGATAGGATAGGATAGAGGATAGGATAGGATAGAGGATAGGATAGGATAGAGAATAGGATACGATATATGATATTATAGCATAGAGGATAGGATAGGATAGAGGATTGGATAGGATACACGAATGCATTGAGGATAGGATAGGATAGAGGATAGGATAGAGTATAGGATAGAGGATAGGATAGAGGATAGGATAGAGGATTGGATAGGATAGAGGATTGGATAGGATAGAGGATTGGATAGGATAGAGGATTGGATAGGATAGAGGATAGCATTCAGGATAGGATAGGATGGAGGATAGGATAAGATTGAGGATAGGATAGTGGATTGGATAGGATGGAGGATAGGATAGGATAGAGGATATTATAGGATAGACGATAGGATAGGATAGAGGATAGGATAGGATAGATGATAGGATAGGATAGAGGATAGGATAGGATAGGTGATAGGATAGGATAGAGGATAGGATAGGATAGAGGATAGGATAGGATAGAGGATAGTATAGGATAGAGGATTGGATAGGATAGAGGATATTATAGGATGGAGGATAGGATAAGATTGAGGATAGGATAGTGGATTGGATAGGATGGAGGATAGGATAGGATAGAGGATATTATAGGATAGACGATAGGATAGGATAGAGGATAGGATAGGATAGATGATAGGATAGGATAGAGGATAGGATAGGATAGAGGATAGGATAGGATAGAGGATTGGATAGGATAGAGGATATTATAGGATAGAGGATAGGATAAGATTGAGGATAGGATAGGGGATTGGATAGGATGGAGGATAGGATAGGATAGAGGATATTATAGGATAGACGATAGGATAGGATAGAGGATAGGATAGGATAGACGATAAGATAGGATAGAGGATAGGATAGAATAGAGGATATGATAGGACAAACGTTAGGAAACGATAGAGGATATTATAGGATAGAGGATAGGATAGAGGATAGGATGGGATAGAGGATAGGATAGGATATATGATATTATAGGATAGAGGATAGGATAAGATATATGATATTATAGGATAGAGGATAGGATAGGATAGAGGATAGGATAGGATATATGATATTATAGGATAGAGGATAGGATAGGATAGAGGATAGGATAGGATAGATGATAGGATAGGATAGAGGATAGGATAGGATAGAGGATAGGATAGGATAGAGAATAGGATACGATATATGATATTATAGCATAGAGGATAGGATAGGATAGAGGATTGGATAGGATACACGTATGCATTGAGGATAGGATAGGATAGAGGATAGGATAGAGTATAGGATAGAGGATAGGATAGAGGATAGGATAGAGGATTGGATAGGATAGAGGATTGGATAGGATAGAGGATATCATTCAGGATAGGATAGGATAGAGGATATTATAGGATGGAGGATAGGATAAGATTGAGGATAGGATAGTGGATTGGATAGGATGGAGGATAGGATAGGATAGAGGATATTATAGGATAGACGATAGGATAGGATAGAGGATAGGATAGGATAGAGGATATTATAGGATAGACGATAGGATAGGATAGAGGATAGGATAGGATAGACGATAAGATAGGATAGAGGATAGGATAGAATAGAGGATATGATAGGACAAACGTTAGGAAACGATAGAGCATATTATAGGATAGAGGATAGGATAGAGGATAGGATAGGATAGAGGATAGGATAGGATATATGATATTGTAGGATAGAGGATAGGATAAGATATATGATATTATAGGATAGAGGATAGGATAGGATAGAGGATAGGATAGGATTTATGATATTATAGGATAGAGGATAGGATAGGATAGAGGATAGGATAGGATAGATGATAGGATAGGATAGAGGATAGGATAGGATAGAGGATAGGATAGGATAGAGAATAGGATACGATATATGATATTATAGCATAGAGGATAGGATAGGATAGAGGATTGGATAG
The DNA here is from genome assembly GCF_050948215.1 of Halictus rubicundus. Lineage (NCBI taxonomy): Eukaryota > Metazoa > Arthropoda > Insecta > Hymenoptera > Halictidae > Halictus > Halictus rubicundus. The sequence goes on from NW_027488911.1 coordinate 24,135, forward strand.
GATAGAGGATTGGATAGGATAGAGGATAGCATTCAGGATAGGATAGGATAGAGGATATTATAGGATAGACGATTGGATAGGATAGAGGATAGGATAGGATAGAGGATGGGATAGGATAGACGATACGATAGGATAGAGGATAGGATAGGATAGAGGATTGGATAGGATAGAGGATAGGATAGAGGATAGGATAGAGGATTGGATAGGATAGAAGATATTATAGGATAGAGGATAGGATAGGATAGGGGACGGGATAGTATTGAGGATAGGATAGGGGACTGGATAGGATGGAGCATAGGAGAGGGTAGAGGATAGGATAGAGGATAGAATAGGATAGAATAGGATAGAGGATAGGGTAGGAAAGAGGATAGGGTAGGATAGAGGATAGGATAGGAAAGAGGATTGGATAGGATAGAGGATATTATAGGATGGAGGATAGGATAGGGGATTGGATGGGATAGAGGATAGGATAGAGGATAGGATAGAGGAATGAATAGAATAGAGGATATTATAGGATAGAGGATAGGATAGGATAGAGGATAGGATAGGGGATTGGATTGGATAGGATAGAGGATGTTATAGGATGGAGGATAGGATAAGATTGAGGATAGGATAGGGGATTGGATAGGATGGAGGATAGGATAGGATAGAGGATATTATAGGATAGACGATAGGATAGGATAGAGGATAGGATAGGATAGAGGATACAATAGGATAGAGGATAGGATAGGACAGAGTATTGGATAGGACAAACGGTAGGATAGGATAGAGGATAGGATAGGCTACATGATAGGATATGATAGGGGATAGGATAGGATAGAGGACAGGATAGGATAGTGGACAGGATAGGACAGAGGATAGGATAGGATAGAGTATAGGACAGGATAGAGGATATTAGAGGATATAGGATAGGATAGGATAGGGGGTAGGATAGGATAGAGGACAGGATAGGATAGTGGACAGGATAGGACAGAGGATAGGATAGGATAGAGTATAGGACAGGATAGAGGATATTAGAGGATATAGGATAGGATAGGATAGGGGATAGGATAGAGGATACAATAGGATAGAGGATAGGATAGGATAGGATAGAGGATTGGATAGGATAGAGGATATTATAGGATGGAGGACAGGATAGGGGATTGGATGGGATAGAGGATAGGATAGAGGATAGGATAGAGGAATGGATAGAATAGAGGATATTATAGGATAGAGGATATTATAGGATAGATGATAGGATAGGATAGAGGATAGGATAGGATAGATGATAGGATAGGATAGAGGATAGGATAGGATAGAGAATAGGATAGGATAGAGGACTGGATAGGATAGAGGATATTATAGGATGGGGGATAGGATAGGTGATTGGATAGGATGGAGGATAGGATAGGATAGAGGATATTATAGGATAGACGATAGGATAGGATAGAGGATAGGATAGGATAGAGGATACGATAGGATAGAGGATAGGATAGGACAGAGTATAGGATAGGACAAACGGTAGGATAGGATAGAGGATAGGATAGGCTACAGGATAGGATAGGATAGAGGATATTATAGGATAGACGATTGGATAGGGTAGATGATAGGATAGGATAGAGGATAGGATAGGATAGATGATAGGATAGGATAGAGGATAGGATAGGATAGAGGATAGGATAGGATAGAGGATTGGATAGGATAGAGGATATTATAGAATGGAGGAGAGGATAAGATTGAGGATAGGATAGGGGATTGGATAGGATGGAGGATAGGATAGGATAGAGGATATTATAGGATAGACGATAGGATAGGATAGAGGGTAGGATAGGGTAGAGGATAGGATAGGCTAGAGGATAGGATAGGACAAACGGTAGGATAGGACAAACGGCAGGATAGGATAGAGGATAGGATAGGCTATAGGATAGGATAGGATAGGGGATAGGATAGGATAGAGGATTGGATAGGATAGAGGATAGGATAGAGGATAGGATAGAGGATAGGGTAGGAAAGAGGATAGGGTAGGATAGAGGATAGGATAGGAAAGAGGATTGGATAGGATAGCGGATATTATAGGATGGAGGATAGGATAGGGGATTGGATGGGATAGAGGATAGGATAGAGGATTGGATAGAATATAGGATATTATAGGATAGAGGATATGATAGGATAGATGATAGGATAGGATAGAGGATAGGATAGAATAGAGGATATGATAGGACAAACGGTAGGGTAGGATAGAGGATAGGATAGGCTAGAGGATAGGATAGGACAAACGGTAGGATAGGATAGAGAATAGGATAGGCTAGAGGATAGGATAGGATAGGGGATAGGATAGGATACAGGACAGGATAGGATAGAGGATAGGATAGGATAGAGAATAGGATAGAGGATTGGATTGGATAGGATAGAGGATATTATAGGATGGAGGATAGGATAAGATTGAGGATAGGATAGGGGATTGTATAGGATGGAGGATAGGATAGGATAGAGGATAGGATAGAGGATTGGATAGGATAGAGGATATTTTATCATAGAGTATAGGATAGGATAGAGGATAGGTTATGCTGGAGGATAGGATATGATAGGATAGGATAGAGGATAGGATATGATAGAGGATAGGATAGGATAGAGAATAGGATACGATATATGATATTATAGCATAGAGGATAGGATAGGATAGGGGATTGGATAGGATACAGGAATGCATTGAGGATATGATAGGATAGAGGATAGGATAGAGTATAGGATGGAGGATAGGATAGAGGATAGGATAGAGGATATCATAGAATAGAGGATTGGATAGGATAATGGATTGGATAGGATAGAGGATAGCATTCAGGATAGGATAGGATAGAGGATATTATAGGATAGACGATTGGATAGGATAGAGGATAGGATAGGATAGAGGATTGGATAGGATAGAAGATATTATAGGATAGAGGATAGGATAGGATAGAGGATGGGATAGTATTGAGGATAGGATAGGGGACTGGATAGGATGCAGCATAGGATAGGATAGAGGATAGGATAGAGGATAGAATAGGATAGAATAGGACAGAGGATAGGATAGGAAAGAGGATAGGGTAGGATAGAGGATAGGATAGGCTAGAGCATAGGATAGGATAGAGGATAGGATAGGATAGAGGATAGGATAGGATATAGGATAGGATAGGATATATGATATTATAGGATAGAGGATAGGATAGGATAGAGGATAGGATAGGATAGAGGATAGGATAGGATATATGATATTATAGGATAGAGGATAGGATAGGATAGAGGATAGGGTAGGATATATGATATTATAGGATAGAGGATAGGATAGGATAGAGGATAGGATAGGACAAACGGTAGTATACGATAGAGGATAGAATAGGATAGGATAGGATAGGATACGGGATAGGATAGGATTCAGGAGAGGATAGGGGATTGGATAGGATAGAGGAGTGAAATTGGATAGAGGATAGGATAAGATAGGGGATAGGATAGGATTGAGGATAGGATAGGATAGATGATAGGATAGGATAGAGGATAGGATAGGATAGAGGATAGGATAGGATAGAGGATAGGATAGGATAGAGGATAGGATAGCATAGAGGATTGGATAGAATAGAGGATATTATGGGATAGAGGATTGGATAAGATAGAGGATAGGATAGAGGATAGTATAGAGGATAGGATAGAGGACAGGATAGAGGATTGGATAGTATAGAGGATATTATAGGATAGAGGATAGGATAGGATAGATGATATTATAGGATAGACGATAGGATAGGATAGAGGATAGGATAGGATAGAGGATAGGATAGGATAGAGGATACGATAGGATAGCAAATAGGATACAACAGAGGATAGGATAGGATAGAGGATATTATAGGATAAAGGATAGGATAGGATAGAGGATGGGATAGGATAGAGGATAGGATAGAGGATTGGATAGGATAGAGGATATTATAGAATAGAGGAATGGATAGGATAGAGGATTGGATAGAATAGAGGATATTATGGGATAGAGGATTGGATAAGGTAGAGGATTGGATAGGATACATAATAGCATTCAGGATAGGATAGGATAGAGGATAGGATAGGATTGAGGATAGGATAGGATAGAGGATAAGATAGGATAGAGGATAGGATAGGCTAGACGATAGGATAGGATAGATGATAGGATAGGATAGAGGATAGGATAGGATTGAGGATAGGATAGGATAGCATAGAGGATAGGATAGGATAGAGGATAGGATAGGCTAGAGGATAGGATAGGATAGAGGATAGGATAGGATTGAGGATAGGATAGGATATAGGATAGGATACGATATATGATATTATAGGATAGAGGATAGGATAGGATATATGATATTATAGGATAGAGGATAGGATAGGATAGAGGATAGGGTAGGATATATGATATTATAGGATAGAGGATAGGATAGGTCAGAGGATAGGATAGGACAAACGGTAGTATAGGATAGAGGATAGAATAGGATAGGATAGGATAGGATACGGGATAGTATAGGATTCAGGATAGGATAGGGGATTGGATAGGATAAAGGAGTGAAATAGGATAGAGGATAGGATAGGATAGAGGATAGGATAGGATAGAGGATGGGATAGGATAGAGGATACAATAGGATAGAGGATAGGATAGAATAGAGGACAGGATAGGATAGAGGATAGGATAGGACAGAAAATAGGATACGACAGAGGATAGGATAGGATAGAGGATAGGATAGGATAGGGGATAGGATAGGATTGAGGATAGGATAGGATAGAGGATAGGATAGGATAGAGGATAGGATAGGATAGACGATACGATAGGATAGAAAATAGGATACAACAAAGGATAGGATAGGATAGAGGATATTATAGGATAAAGGATAGGATAGGATAGAGGATAGGATAATATAGAGGATAGGATAGAGGATTGGATAGGATATAGGATATTATAGAATAGAGGAATGGATAGGATAGAGGATTGGATAGAATAGAGGATATTATGGGATAGAGGATTGGATAAGATGGAGGATTGGATAGGATACATAATAGCATTCAGGATAGGATAGGATAGAGGATATTATAGGATAGACGATTGGATAGGATAGAGGATAGGATAGGATTGAGGATAGGATAGGATAGGATAGAGGATAGGATAGGATAGAGGATAGGATAGGATAGGATAGAGGATAGGATAGGATATATGATATTATAGGATAGAGGATAGGATAGGATAGAGGATAGGGTAGGATATATGATATAGGATAGAGCATAGGATAGGACAAACGGTAGTATAGGATAGAGGATAGAATAGGAAATGATAGGATAGGATAGAGGATAGGATAGGATAGAGGATAGGATAGGATAGAGGATATTATAGGATAGAGGTTAGGATAGTATAGAGGATAGGATAGAGGACAGGATAGACGATTGGATAGTATAGAGGATATTTTAGTGTAGAGGATAGGATAGGATAGAGGATAGGATAGGATAGAGGATAGGATAGGATAGAGGATAGGATAGGATAGAGGATAGGATTGGATAGAGGATAGGATAGGATAGAGGATAGGATAGGATAGAGGATAGGATAGGATAGAGGATAGGATAGGATAGAGGATAGGATAGGATAGAGGATAGGATAGGATAGAGGATAGGATAGAGGATTGGATAGGATAGAGGATATTATAGAATAGAGGAATGGATAGGATAGAGGATGGGATAGGATAGAGGATACAATAGGATAGAGGATAGGATAGGATAGAGGATAGAATAGGATAGAGGATAGGATAGGAAAGAGGATAGGATAGTATAGAGGATAGGATAGGATAGAGGATTGGATAGGATAGAGGATTGGATAGGATACATAATAGCATTCAGGATAGGATAGGATAGAGGATATTATAGGATAGACGATTGGATAGGATAGGGGATAGGATAGGATTGAGGATAGGATAGGATAGGATAGAGGATAGGATAGGATAGAGGATAGGATAGGATAGAGGATAGGATAGGATAGAGGATAGGATAGGATAGAGGATAGGATAGGATATATGATATTATAGGATAGAGGATAGGATAGGATAGAGGATAGGGTAGGATATATGATATTATAGGATAGAGGATAGGATAGGATAGAGGATAGGATAGGACAAACGGTAGTATAGGATAGAGGATAGAATAGGAAATGATAGGATAGGATACGGGATAGGATAGGATAGAGGATAGGGTAGGATATATGATATTATAGGATAGAGGATAGGATAGGATAGAGGATAGGATAGGACAAACGGTAGTATAGGATAGAGGATAGAATAGGAAATGATAGGATAGGATACGGGATAGGATAGGATTCAGGATAGGATAGGGGATTGGATAGGATAGAGGAGTGAAATAGGATAGAGGATAGGATAGGATAGGGGATAGGATAGGATTGAGGATAGGATAGGATAGAGGATAGGATAGGATAGAGGATGGGATAGGATAGAGGATAGGACAAGATTGAGGATAGGATAAGGGATTGGATAGGATAGAGGATAGGATAGGATATAGGATAGGATACGATATATGATATTATAGGATAGAGGATAGGATAGGATAGAGGATAGGATAGGATAGAGGATATTATAGGATAGAGGATAGGATAGGATAGAGGATGGGATAGGATAGAGGATACAATAGGATAGAGGATAGGATAGGATACAGGATAGGATAGGATAGGGGATAGGATAGGATTCAGGATAGGATAGGATAGAGGATAGGATAGGATAGAGGATAGGATAGGATAGAGGATAGGATAGGATAGAGGATAGGATAGGATAGAGGATAGGATAGGATAGAGGATAGGATAGGATAGAGGACAGGATAGAGGATTGGATAGTATAGAGGATATTTTAGGGTAGAGGATAGGATAGGATAGAGGATAGGATAGAGGATTGGATAGGATAGAGGATATCATAGGATAGACGATTGGATAGGATAGAGGATAGGATAGGATTGAGGATAGGATAGGATAGCATAGAGGATAAGATAGGATAGAGGATAGGATAGGCTAGAGGATAGGATAGGATAGAGGATAGGATAGGATAGAGGATAGGATAGGATATAGGATAGGATACGATATATGATATTATAGGATAGAGGATAGGATAGGATATATGATATTATAGAATAGAGGAATGGATAGGATAGAGGATGGGATAGGATAGAGGATACAATAGGATAGAGGATAGGATAGGATAGAGGATAGAATAGGATAGAGGATAGGATAGGAAAGAGGATAGGATAGTATAGAGGATAGGATAGGATAGAGGATTGGATAGGATAGAGGATTGGATAGGATACATAATAGCATTCAGGATAGGATAGGATAGAGGATATTATAGGATAGACGATTGGATAGGATAGGGGATAGGATAGGATTGAGGATAGGATAGGATAGGATAGAGGATAGGATAGGATAGAGGATAGGATAGGATAGAGGATAGGATAGGATAGAGGATAGGATAGGATAGAGGATAGGATAGGATATATGATATTATAGGATAGAGGATAGGATAGGATAGAGGATAGGGTAGGATATATGATATTATAGGATAGAGGATAGGATAGGATAGAGGATAGGATAGGACAAACGGTAGTATAGGATAGAGGATAGAATAGGAAATGATAGGATAGGATACGGGATAGGATAGGATAGAGGATAGGGTAGGATATATGATATTATAGGATAGAGGATAGGATAGGATAGAGGATAGGATAGGACAAACGGTAGTATAGGATAGAGGATAGAATAGGAAATGATAGGATAGGATACGGGATAGGATAGGATTCAGGATAGGATAGGGGATTGGATAGGATAGAGGAGTGAAATAGGATAGAGGATAGGATAGGATAGGGGATAGGATAGGATTGAGGATAGGATAGGATAGAGGATAGGATAGGATAGAGGATGGGATAGGATAGAGGATAGGACAAGATTGAGGATAGGATAAGGGATTGGATAGGATAGAGGATAGGATAGGATATAGGATAGGATACGATATATGATATTATAGGATAGAGGATAGGATAGGATAGAGGATAGGATAGGATAGAGGATATTATAGGATAGAGGATAGGATAGGATAGAGGATGGGATAGGATAGAGGATACAATAGGATAGAGGATAGGATAGGATACAGGATAGGATAGGATAGGGGATAGGATAGGATTCAGGATAGGATAGGATAGAGGATAGGATAGGATAGAGGATAGGATAGGATAGAGGATAGGATAGGATAGAGGATAGGATAGGATAGAGGATAGGATAGGATAGAGGATAGGATAGGATAGAGGATAGGATAGGATAGAGGACAGGATAGAGGATTGGATAGTATAGAGGATATTTTAGGGTAGAGGATAGGATAGGATAGAGGATAGGATAGAGGATTGGATAGGATAGAGGATATCATAGGATAGACGATTGGATAGGATAGAGGATAGGATAGGATTGAGGATAGGATAGGATAGCATAGAGGATAAGATAGGATAGAGGATAGGATAGGCTAGAGGATAGGATAGGATAGAGGATAGGATAGGATAGAGGATAGGATAGGATATAGGATAGGATACGATATATGATATTATAGGATAGAGGATAGGATAGGATATATGATATTATAGGATAGAGGATAGGATAGGATAGAGGATAGGGTAGGATATATGATATTATAGGATAGAGGATAGGATAGGACAGAGGATAGGATAGGACAAACGGTAGTATAGGATAGAGGATAGAATAGGATAGGATAGGATAGGATACGGGATAGTATAGGATTCAGGATAGGATAGGGGATTGGATAGGATAAAGGAGTGAAATAGGATAGAGGATAGGATAGGATAGGGGATAGGATAGGATTGAGGATAGGATAGGATAGAGGATAGGATAGGATAGAGGATAGGATAGGATAGAGGATAGGATATAATAGAGGATAGGATAGGATAGAGGATAGGATAGGATAGAGGATAGGATAGGAAAGAGGATAGGATAGTATAGAGGATAGGCTAGGATAGAGAATTGGATAGGATAGAGGATATTATAGGATAGAGGATAGGATAGGACAAACGGTAGTATAGGATACAGGATAGAATAGGATAGGATAGGATAGGATACGGGATAGGATAGGATTCAGGATAGGATAGGGGATTGGATAGGATAGATGAGTGAAATAGGATAGAGGATAGGATAGGATAGGGTATAGGATAGGATTGAGGATAGGATAGGATAGAGGATAGGATAGGATAGAGGATAGGATAGGATAGAGGATAGGATAGGATAGATGATAGGATAGGATAGAGGATAGGATAGGGGATTGGATAGGATACAGGATAGGATAGGATAGACGATAGGATACGGGATTGGATAGGATAGAGGATAGGATAGGATAGAGGATATTATAGGATAGAGGATAGGATAGGATAGTGGATGGGATAGGATGGAGGATAGGATAGGATAGAGGATAGGATAGGATAGAGGATTGAATAGGATAGACGATATTATAGGATACAGGATAGGATAGGATAGGGGATAGGATAGGATTGAGGATAGGATAGGATAGAGGATAGGATGGGATAGAGGATAGGATAGGATAGAGGATAGGATAGGATAGAGGACAGGATAGAGGATTGGATAGTATAGAGGATATTTTAGGGTGGAGGATAGGATAGGATAGAGGATAGGATAGAGGATTGGATAGGATAGAGGATATCATAGGATAGACGATTGGATAGGATAGAGGATAGGATAGGATTGAGGATAGGATAGGATAGCATAGAGGATAGGATAGGATAGAGGATAGGATAGGCTAGAGGATAGGATAGGATAGAGGATAGGATAGGATAGAGGATAGGATAGGATATAGGATAGGATAGGATATATGATATTATAGGATAGAGGATAGGATAGGATATATGATATTATAGGATAGAGGATAGGATAGGATAGAGGATAGGGTAGGATATATGATATTATAGGATAGAGGATAGGATAGGACAGAGGATAGGATAGGACAAACGGTAGTATAGGATAGAGGATAGAATAGGATAGGATAGGATAGGATACGGGATAGGATAGGATTCAGGATAGGATAGGGGATTGGATAGGATAGAGGAGTGAAATAGGTAGAGGATAGGATAGGATAGGGGATAGGATAGGATTGAGGATAGGATAGGATAGAGGATAGGATAGGATAGATGATAGGATAGGATAGAGGATAGGATAGTATAGAGGATAGGCTAGGATAGAGGATTGGATAGGATAGAGGATATTATAGGATAGAGGATGGGATAGGAAAGAGGATAGGATAGTATAGAGGATAGGCTAGGATAGAGGATTGGATAGGATAGAGGATATTATAGGATAGAGGATAGGATAGGAAAGAGGATAGGATAGTATAGAGGATAGGCTAGGATAGAGGATTGGATAGGATAGAGGATATTATAGGATAGAGGATAGGATAGGACAAACGGTAGTATAGGATACAGGATAGAATAGGATAGGATAGGATAGGATACGGGATAGGATAGGATTGAGGATAGGATAGGATAGAGGATAGGATAGGATAGAGGATAGGATAGGATAGAGGATAGGATAGGATAGAGGATAGGATAGGATAGAGGATAGGATAGGATAGAGGACAGGATAGAGGATTGGATAGTATAGAGGATATTTTAGGGTAGAGGATAGGATAGGATAGAGGATAGGATAGAGGATTGGATAGGATAGAGGATATCATAGGATAGACGATTGGATAGGATAGAGGATAGGATAGGATTGAGGATAGGATAGGATAGCATAGAGGATAAGATAGGATAGAGGATAGGATAGGATAGAGGATAGGATAGGATAGAGGATAGGATAGGATAGAGGATAGGATAGGATATAGGATAGGATACGATATATGATATTATAGGATAGAGGATAGGATAGGATATATGATATTATAGGATAGAGGATAGGATAGGATAGAGGATAGGGTAGGATATATGATATTATAGGATAGAGGATAGGATAGGACAGAGGATAGGATAGGACAAACGGTAGTATAGGATAGAGGATAGAATAGGATAGGATAGGATAGGATACGGGATAGTATAGGATTCAGGATAGGATAGGGGATTGGATAGGATAAAGGAGTGAAATAGGATAGAGGATAGGATAGGATAGGGGATAGGCTAGGATAGAGAATTGGATAGGATAGAGGATATTATAGGATAGAGGATAGGATAGGACAAACGGTAGTATAGGATACAGGATAGAATAGGATAGGATAGGATAGGATACGGGATAGGATAGGATTCAGGATAGGATAGGGGATTGGATAGGATAGAGGAGTGAAATAGGATAGAGGATAGGATAGGATAGGGGATAGGATAGGATTGAGGATAGGATAGGATAGAGGATAGGATAGGATAGAGGATAGAACAAGATTGAGGATAGGATAAGGGATTGGATAGGATAGAGGATAGGATAGGATAGAGGATATTATAGGATAGAGGATAGGATAGGATAGAGGGTGGGATAGGATAGAGGATACAATAGGATAGAGGATAGGATAGGATAGAGGATAGGATAGGATAGAGGATTGAATAGGATAGACGATATTATAGGATACAGGATAGGATAGGATAGGGGATAGGATAGGATTGAGGATAGGATAGGATAGAGGATAGGATAGGATAGAGGATAGGATAGGATAGAGGACAGGATAGAGGATTGGATAGTATAGAGGATATTTTAGGGTAGAGGATAGGATAGGATAGAGGATAGGATAGAGGATTGGATAGTATAGAGGATATTTTAGGGTAGAGGATAGGATAGGATAGAGGATAGGATAGAGGATTGGATAGGATAGAGGCTATCATAGGATAGACGATTGGATAGGATAGAGGATAGGATAGGATTGAGGATAGGATAGGATAGCATAGAGGATAAGATAGGATAGAGGATAGGATAGGCTAGAGGATAGGATAGGATAGAGGATAGGATAGGATAGAGGATAGGATAGGATAGAGGATAGGATAGGATATAGGATAGGATACGATATATGATATTATAGGATAGAGGATAGGATAGGATATATGATATTATAGGATAGAGGATAGGATAGGATAGAGGATAGGGTAGGATATATGATATTATAGGATAGAGGATAGGATAGGACAGAGGATAGGATAGGACAAACGGTAGTATAGGATAGAGGATAGAATAGGATAGGATAGGATAGGATACGGGATAGTATAGGATTCAGGATAGGATAGGGGATTGGATAGGATAAAGGAGTGAAATAGGATAGAGGATAGGATAGGATAGGGGATAGGATAGGATTGAGGATAGGATAGGATAGAGGATAGGATAGGATAGAGGATAGGATAGGATAGAGGATAGGATATAATAGAGGATAGGATAGGATAGAGGATAGGATAGGATAGAGGATAGGATAGGAAAGAGGATAGGATAGTATAGAGGATAGGCTAGGATAGAGAATTGGATAGGATAGAGGATATTATAGGATAGAGGATAGGATAGGACAAACGGTAGTATAGGATACAGGATAGAATAGGATAGGATAGGATAGGATACGGGATAGGATAGGATTCAGGATAGGATAGGGGATTGGATAGGATAGATGAGTGAAATAGGATAGAGGATAGGATAGGATAGGGTATAGGATAGGATTGAGGATAGGATAGGATAGAGGATAGGATAGGATAGAGGATAGGATAGGATAGAGGATAGGATAGGATAGATGATAGGATAGGATAGAGGATAGGATAGGGGATTGGATAGGATACAGGATAGGATAGGATAGACGATAGGATACGGGATTGGATAGGATAGAGGATAGGATAAGATAGAGGATATTATAGGATAGAGGATAGGATAGGATAGTGGATGGGATAGGATGGAGGATAGGATAGGATAGAGGATAGGATAGGATAGAGGATTGAATAGGATAGACGATATTATAGGATACAGGATAGGATAGGATAGAGGATAGGATAGGATAGAGGATAGGATAGGATATAGGATAGGATACGATATATGATATTATAGGATAGAGGATAGGATAGGATATATGATATTATAGGATAGAGGATAGGATAGGATAGAGGATAGGGTAGGATATATGATATTATAGGATAGAGGATAGGATAGGACAGAGGATAGGATAGGACAAACGGTAGTATAGGATAGAGGATAGAATAGGATAGGATAGGATAGGATACGGGATAGTATAGGATTCAGGATAGGATAGGGGATTGGATAGGATAAAGGAGTGAAATAGGATAGAGGATAGGATAGGATAGGGGATAGGATAGGATTGAGGATAGGATAGGATAGAGGATAGGATAGGATAGAGGATAGGATAGGATAGAGGATAGGATATAATAGAGGATAGGATAGGATAGAGGATAGGATAGGATAGAGGATAGGATAGGAAAGAGGATAGGATAGTATAGAGGATAGGCTAGGATAGAGAATTGGATAGGATAGAGGATATTATAGGATAGAGGATAGGATAGGACAAACGGTAGTATAGGATACAGGATAGAATAGGATAGGATAGGATAGGATACGGGATAGGATAGGATTCAGGATAGGATAGGGGATTGGATAGGATAGATGAGTGAAATAGGATAGAGGATAGGATAGGATAGGGTATAGGATAGGATTGAGGATAGGATAGGATAGAGGATAGGATAGGATAGAGGATAGGATAGGATAGAGGATAGGATAGGATAGATGATAGGATAGGATAGAGGATAGGATAGGGGATTGGATAGGATACAGGATAGGATAGGATAGACGATAGGATACGGGATTGGATAGGATAGAGGATAGGATAGGATAGAGGATATTATAGGATAGAGGATAGGATAGGATAGTGGATGGGATAGGATGGAGGATAGGATAGGATAGAGGATAGGATAGGATAGAGGATTGAATAGGATAGACGATATTATAGGATACAGGATAGGATAGGATAGGGGATAGGATAGGATTGAGGATAGGATAGGATAGAGGATAGGATGGGATAGAGGATAGGATAGGATAGAGGATAGGATAGGATAGAGGACAGGATAGAGGATTGGATAGTATAGAGGATATTTTAGGGTGGAGGATAGGATAGGATAGAGGATAGGATAGAGGATTGGATAGGATAGAGGATATCATAGGATAGACGATTGGATAGGATAGAGGATAGGATAGGATTGAGGATAGGATAGGATAGCATAGAGGATAGGATAGGCTAGAGGATAGGATAGGCTAGAGGATAGGATAGGATAGAGGATAGGATAGGATAGAGGATAGGATAGGATATAGGATAGGATAGGATATATGATATTATAGGATAGAGGATAGGATAGGATATATGATATTATAGGATAGAGGATAGGATAGGATAGAGGATAGGGTAGGATATATGATATTATAGGATAGAGGATAGGATAGGACAGAGGATAGGATAGGACAAACGGTAGTATAGGATAGAGGATAGAATAGGATAGGATAGGATAGGATACGGGATAGGATAGGATTCAGGATAGGATAGGGGATTGGATAGGATAGAGGAGTGAAATAGGTAGAGGATAGGATAGGATAGGGGATAGGATAGGATTGAGGATAGGATAGGATAGAGGATAGGATAGGATAGATGATAGGATAGGATAGAGGATAGGATAGTATAGAGGATAGGCTAGGATAGAGGATTGGATAGGATAGAGGATATTATAGGATAGAGGATGGGATAGGAAAGAGGATAGGATAGTATAGAGGATAGGCTAGGATAGAGGATTGGATAGGATAGAGGATATTATAGGATAGAGGATAGGATAGGAAAGAGGATAGGATAGTATAGAGGATAGGCTAGGATAGAGGATTGGATAGGATAGAGGATATTATAGGATAGAGGATAGGATAGGACAAACGGTAGTATAGGATACAGGATAGAATAGGATAGGATAGGATAGGATACGGGATAGGATAGGATTGAGGATAGGATAGGATAGAGGATAGGATAGGATAGAGGATAGGATAGGATAGAGGATAGGATAGGATAGAGGATAGGATAGGATAGAGGATAGGATAGGATAGAGGATAGGATAGGATTGAGGATAGGATAGGATATATGATATTATAGGATAGAGGATAGGATAGGATAGAGGATAGGGTAGGATATATGATATTATAGGATAGAGGATAGGATAGGACAGAGGATAGGATAGGACAAACGGTAGTATAGGATAGAGGATAGAATAGGATAGGATAGGATAGGATACGGGATAGGATAGGATTCAGGATAGGATAGGGAATTGGATAGGATAGAGGAGTGAAATAGGTAGAGGATAGGATAGGACAAACGGTAGTATAGGATACAGGATAGAATAGGATAGGATAGGATAGGATACGGGATAGGATAGGATTGAGGATAGGATAGGATAGAGGATAGGATAGGATAGAGGATAGGATAGGATAGAGGATAGGATAGGATAGAGGATAGGATAGGATAGAGGATAGGATAGGATAGAGGACAGGATAGAGGATTGGATAGTATAGAGGATATTTTAGGGTAGAGGATAGGATAGGATAGAGGATAGGATAGAGGATTGGATAGGATAGAGGATATCATAGGATAGACGATTGGATAGGATAGAGGATAGGATAGGATTGAGGATAGGATAGGATAGCATAGAGGATAAGATAGGATAGAGGATAGGATAGGATAGAGGATAGGATAGGATAGAGGATAGGATAGGATAGAGGATAGGATAGGATATAGGATAGGATACGATATATGATATTATAGGATAGAGGATAGGATAGGATATATGATATTATAGGATAGAGGATAGGATAGGATAGAGGATAGGGTAGGATATATGATATTATAGGATAGAGGATAGGATAGGACAGAGGATAGGATAGGACAAACGGTAGTATAGGATAGAGGATAGAATAGGATAGGATAGGATAGGATACGGGATAGTATAGGATTCAGGATAGGATAGGGGATTGGATAGGATAAAGGAGTGAAATAGGATAGAGGATAGGATAGGATAGGGGATAGGATAGGATTGAGGATAGGATAGGATAGAGGATAGGATAGGATAGAGGATAGGATAGGATAGAGGATAGGATATAATAGAGGATAGGATAAAGATAGAGGATAGGATAGGATAGAGGATAGGCTAGGATAGAGAATTGGATAGGATAGAGGATATTATAGGATAGAGGATAGGATAGGACAAACGGTAGTATAGGATACAGGATAGAATAGGATAGGATAGGATAGGATACGGGATAGGATAGGATTCAGGATAGGATAGGGGATTGGATAGGATAGAGGAGTGAAATAGGATGTAGGATAGGATAGGATAGGGGATAGGATAGGATTGAGGATAGGATAGGATAGAGGATAGGATAGGATAGAGGATAGAACAAGATTGAGGATAGGATAAGGGATTGGATAGGATAGAGGATAGGATAGGATAGAGGATATTATAGGATAGAGGATAGGATAGGATAGAGGGTGGGATAGGATAGAGGATACAATAGGATAGAGGATAGGATAGGATAGAGGATAGGATAGGATAGAGGATTGAATAGGATAGACGATATTATAGGATACAGGATAGGATAGGATAGGGGATAGGATAGGATTGAGGATAGGATAGGATAGAGGATAGGATAGGATAGAGGATAGGATAGGATAGAGGACAGGATAGAGGATTGGATAGTATAGAGGATATTTTAGGGTAGAGGATAGGATAGGATAGAGGATAGGATAGAGGATTGGATAGTATAGAGGATATTTTAGGGTAGAGGATAGGATAGGATAGAGGATAGGATAGAGGATTGGATAGGATAGAGGATATCATAGGATAGACGATTGGATAGGATAGAGGATAGGATAGGATTGAGGATAGGATAGGATAGCATAGAGGATAAGATAGGATAGAGGATAGGATAGGCTAGAGGATAGGATAGGATAGAGGATAGGATAGGATAGAGGATAGGATAGGATAGAGGATAGGATAGGATATAGGATAGGATACGATATATGATATTATAGGATAGAGGATAGGATAGGATATATGATATTATAGGATAGAGGATAGGATAGGATAGAGGATAGGGTAGGATATATGATATTATAGGATAGAGGATAGGATAGGACAGAGGATAGGATAGGACAAACGGTAGTATAGGATAGAGGATAGAATAGGATAGGATAGGATAGGATACGGGATAGTATAGGATTCAGGATAGGATAGGGGATTGGATAGGATAAAGGAGTGAAATAGGATAGAGGATAGGATAGGATAGGGGATAGGATAGGATTGAGGATAGGATAGGATAGAGGATAGGATAGGATAGAGGATAGGATAGGATAGAGGATAGGATATAATAGAGGATAGGATAGGATAGAGGATAGGATAGGATAGAGGATAGGATAGGAAAGAGGATAGGATAGTATAGAGGATAGGCTAGGATAGAGAATTGGATAGGATAGAGGATATTATAGGATAGAGGATAGGATAGGATATATGATATTATAGGATAGAGGATAGGATAGGATAGAGGATAGGGTAGGATATATGATATTATAGGATAGAGGATAGGATAGGACAGAGGATAGGATAGGACAAACGGTAGTATAGGATAGAGGATAGAATAGGATAGGATAGGATAGGATACGGGATAGGATAGGATTCAGGATAGGATAGGGGATTGGATAGGATAGAGGAGTGAAATAGGTAGAGGATAGGATAGGATAGGGGATAGGATAGGATTGAGGATAGGATAGGATAGAGGATAGGATAGGATAGATGATAGGATAGGATAGAGGATAGGATAGAGGATTGGATAGGATAGAGGATATCATAGGATAGACGATTGGATAGGATAGAGGATAGGATAGGATTGAGGATAGGATAGGATAGCATAGAGGATAGGATAGGATAGAGGATAGGATAGGCTAGAGGATAGGATAGGATAGAGGATAGGATAGGATAGAGGATAGGATAGGATATAGGATAGGATAGGATATATGATATTATAGGATAGAGGATAGGATAGGACAGAGGATAGGATAGGACAAACGGTAGTATAGGATAGAGGATAGAATAGGATAGGATAGGATAGGATACGGGATAGGATAGGATTCAGGATAGGATAGGGGATTGGATAGGATAGAGGAGTGAAATAGGTAGAGGATAGGATAGGATAGGGGATAGGATAGGATTGAGGATAGGATAGGATAGAGGATAGGATAGGATAGATGATAGGATAGGATAGAGGATAGGATAGTATAGAGGATAGGCTAGGATAGAGGATTGGATAGGATAGAGGATATTATAGGATAGAGGATGGGATAGGAAAGAGGATAGGATAGTATAGAGGATAGGCTAGGATAGAGGATTGGATAGGATAGAGGATATTATAGGATAGAGGATAGGATAGGAAAGAGGATAGGATAGTATAGAGGATAGGCTAGGATAGAGGATTGGATAGGATAGAGGATATTATAGGATAGAGGATAGGATAGGACAAACGGTAGTATAGGATACAGGATAGAATAGGATAGGATAGGATAGGATACGGGATAGGATAGGATTGAGGATAGGATAGGATAGAGGATAGGATAGGATAGAGGATAGGATAGGATAGAGGATAGGATAGGATAGAGGATAGGATAGGATAGAGGATAGGATAGGATAGAGGACAGGATAGAGGATTGGATAGTATAGAGGATATTTTAGGGTAGAGGATAGGATAGGATAGAGGATAGGATAGAGGATTGGATAGGATAGAGGATATCATAGGATAGACGATTGGATAGGATAGAGGATAGGATAGGATTGAGGATAGGATAGGATAGCATAGAGGATAAGATAGGATAGAGGATAGGATAGGCTAGAGGATAGGATAGGATAGAGGATAGGATAGGATAGAGGATAGGATAGGATATAGGATAGGATACGATATATGATATTATAGGATAGAGGATAGGATAGGATGTATGATATTATAGGATAGAGGATAGGATAGGATAGAGGATAGGGTAGGATATATGATATTATAGGATAGAGGATAGGATAGGACAGAGGATAGGATAGGACAAACGGTAGTATAGGATAGAGGATAGAATAGGATAGGATAGGATAGGATACGGGATAGTATAGGATTCAGGATAGGATAGGGGATTGGATAGGATAAAGGAGTGAAATAGGATAGAGGATAGGATAGGATAGGGGATAGGATAGGTTTGAGGATAGGATAGGATAGAGGATAGGATAGGATAGAGGATAGGATAGGATAGAGGATAGGATATAATAGAGGATAGGATAGGATAGAGGATAGGATAGGATAGAGGATAGGATAGGAAAGAGGATAGGATAGTATAGAGGATAGGCTAGGATAGAGAATTGGATAGGATAGAGGATATTATAGGATAGAGGACAGGATAGGACAAACGGTAGTATAGGATACAGGATAGAATAGGATAGGATAGGATAGGATACGGGATAGGATAGGATTCAGGATAGGATAGGGGATTGGATAGGATAGATGAGTGAAATAGGATAGAGGATAGGATAGGATAGGGTATAGGATAGGATTGAGGATAGGATAGGATAGACGATAGGATACGGGATTGGATAGGATAGAGGATAGGATAGGATAGAGGATATTATAGGATAGAGGATAGGATAGGATAGAGGATGGGATAGGATGGAGGATAGGATAGGATAGAGGATAGGATAGGATAGAGGATTGAATAGGATAGACGATATTATAGGATACAGGATAGGATAGGATAGGGGATAGGATAGGATTGAGGATAGGATAGGATAGAGGATAGGATGGGATAGAGGATAGGATAGGATAGAGGATAGGATAGGATAGAGGACAGGATAGAGGATTGGATAGTATAGAGGATATTTTAGGGTAGAGGATAGGATAGGATAGAGGATAGGATAGAGGATTGGATAGGATAGAGGATATCATAGGATAGACGATTGGATAGGATAGAGGATAGGATAGGATTGAGGATAGGATAGGATAGCATAGAGGATAGGATAGGATAGAGGATAGGATAGGCTAGAGGATAGGATAGGATAGAGGATAGGATAGGATAGAGGATAGGATAGGATAGAGGACAGGATAGAGGATTGGATAGTATAGAGGATATTTTAGGGTAGAGGATAGGATAGGATAGAGGATAGGATAGAGGATTGGATAGTATAGAGGATATTTTAGGGTAGAGGATAGGATAGGATAGAGGATAGGATAGGATAGAGGATAGGATAGGATAGAGGATAGGATAGGATAGAGGATAGGATAGGATAGAGGATAGGATAGGATAGAGGATAGGATAGGATAGAGGATAGGATAGGATAGAGGATAGGATAGAGGATACAATAGGATAGAGGATAGGATAGGATAGAGGATAGAATAGGATAGAGGATAGGATAGGAAAGAGGATAGGATAGTATAGAGGATAGGATAGGATAGAGGATTGGATAGGATAGAGGAATGGATAGGATACATAATAGCATTCAGGATAGGATAGGATACAGGATATTATAGAATAGACGATTGGATAGGATAGAGGATAGGATAGGATTGAGGATAGGATAGGATAGGATAGAGGATAGGATAGGATAGAGGATAGGATAGAATATATGATATTATAGGATAGAGGATAGGATAGGATATATGATATTATAGGATAGAGGATAGGATAGGATAGAGGATGGGATAGGATAGAGGATACAATAGGATAGAGGATAGGATAGGATACAGGATAGGATAGGATAGAGGATTGAATAGGATAGACGATATTATAGGATACAGGATAGGATAGGATAGGGGATAGGATAGGATTGAGGATAGGGTAGGATATATGATATTATAGGATAGAGGATAGGATAGGACAGAGGATAGGATAGGACAAACGGTAGTATAGGATAGAGGATAGAATAGGATAGGATAGGATAGGATACGGGATAGGATAGGAAAGAGGATAGGATAGTATAGAGGATAGGCTAGGATAGAGGATTGGATAGGATAGAGGATATTATAGGATAGAGGATAGGATAGGACAAACGGTAGTACAGGATACAGGATAGAATAGGATAGGATAGGATAGGATACGGGATAGGATAGGATTCAGGATAGGATAGGGGATTGGATAGGATAGATGAGTGAAATAGGATAGAGGATAGGATAGGATAGGGTATAGGATAGGATTGAGGATAGGATAGGATAGAGGATAGGATAGGATAGAGGATAGGATAGGATAGAGGATAGGATAGGATAGATTATAGGATAGGATAGAGGATAGGATAGGGGATTGGATAGGATACAGGATAGGATAGGATAGACGATAGGATACGGGATTGGATAGGATAGAGGATAGGATAGGATAGAGGATATTATAGGATAGAGGTTAGGATAGTATAGAGGATAGGATAGAGGACAGGATAGAGGATATTTTAGGGTAGAGGATAGGATAGGATAGAGGATACGATAGGATAGAGGATAGGATAGGATAGAGGATAGGATAGGGTAGATGATAGGATAGGATTGAGGATAGGATAGGATAGAGGATAGGATAGGATAGAGGATAGGATAGAGGATTGGATAGGATAGAGGATATTATAGAATAGAGGAATGGATAGGATAGAGGATGGGATAGGATAGAGGATACAATAGGATAGAGGATAGGATAGGATAGAGGATAGAATAGGATAGAGGATAGGATAGGAAAGAGGATAGGATAGTATAGAGGATAGGATAGGATAGAGGATTGGATAGGATAGAGGATTGGATAGGATACATAATAGCATTCAGGATAGGATAGGATAGAGGATATTATAGGATAGACGATTCGATAGGATAGAGGATAGGATAGGATTGAGGATAGGACAGTATAGGATAGAGGATAGGATAGGATAGAGGATAGGATAGGATAGAGGATAGGATAGGATAGAGGATAGGATAGGATAGAGGATAGGATAGGATAGAGGATAGGATAGGTTATATGATATTATAGGATAGAGGATAGGATAGGATAGAGGATAGGGTAGGATATATGATATTATAGGATAGAGGATAGGATAGGATAGAGGATAGGATAGGACAAACGGTAGTATAGGATAGAGGATAGAATAGGAAATGATAGGATAGGATACGGGATAGGATAGGATAGAGGATAGGGTAGGATATATGATATTATAGGATAGAGGATAGGATAGGATAGAGGATAGGATAGGACAAACGGTAGTATAGGATAGAGGATAGAAGAGGAAATGATAGGATAGGATACGGGATAGGATAGGATTCAGGATAGGATAGGGGATTGGATAGGATAGAGGAGTGAAATAGGATAGAGGATAGGATAGGATAGGGGATAGGATAGGATTGAGGATAGGATAGGATAGAGGATAGGATAGGATAGAGGATAGGATAGGATAGAGGATAGGACAAGATTGAGGATAGGATAAGGGATTGGATAGGATAGAGGATAGGATAGGATAGAGGATATTATAGGATAGAGGATAGGATAGGATAGAGGATGGGATAGGATAGAGGATACAATAGGATAGAGGATAGGATAGGATAGAGGATAGGATAGGATAGAGGATAGGATAGGATAGAGGATAGGATAGGATAGAGGATAGGATAGGATATATGATATTATAGGATAGAGGATAGGATAGGATAGGGGATAGGATAGGATTGAGGATAGGATAGGATAGAGGATAGGATAGGATAGAGGATAGGATAGAGGATTGGATAGGATAGAGGATATCATAGGATAGACGATTGGATAGGATACAGGATAGGATAGGATTGAGGATAGGATAGGATAGCATAGAGGATAGGATAGGCTAGAGGATAGGATAGGATAGAGGATAGGATAGGATAGAGGATAGGATAGGATATAGGATAGGATAGGATATATGATATTATAGGATAGAGGATAGGATAGGATATATGATATTATAGGATAGAGGATAGGATAGGAAAGAGGATAGGATAGTATAGAGGATAGGCTAGGATAGAGGATTGGATAGGATAGAGGATATTATAGGATAGAGGATAGGATAGGACAAACGGTAGTATAGGATACAGGATAGAATAGGATAGGATAGGATAGGATACGGGATAGGATAGGATTCAGGATAGGATAGGGGATTGGATAGGATAGAGGAGTGAAATAGGATAGAGGATAGGATAGGATAGGGGATAGGATAGGATTGAGGATAGGATAGGATAGAGGATAGGATAGGATAGAGGATAGGATAGGATAGAGGATAGAACAAGATTGAGGATAGGATAAGGGATTGGATAGGATAGAGGATAGGATAGGATAGAGGATATTATAGGATAGAGGATAGGATAGGATAGAGGGTGGGATAGGATAGAGGATACAATAGGATAGAGGATAGGATAGGATAGAGGATAGGATAGGATAGAGGATTGAATAGGATAGACGATATTATAGGATACAGGATAGGATAGGATAGGGGATAGGATAGGATTGAGGATAGGATAGGATAGAGGATAGGATAGGATAGAGGATAGGATAGGATAGAGGACAGGATAGAGGATTGGATAGTATAGAGGATATTTTAGGGTAGAGGATAGGATAGGATAGAGGATAGGATAGAGGATTGGATAGGATAGAGGATAGGATAGGATAGTATAGAGGATAGGATAGGATAGAGGATAGGATAGGCTAGAGGATAGGATAGGATAGAGGATAGGATAGGATAGAGGATAGGATAGGCTAGAGGATAGGATAGGATAGAGGATAGGATAGGATAGAGGATAGGATAGGATATAGGATAGGATAGGATATATGATATTATAGGATAGAGGATAGGATAGGATATATGATATTATACGATAGAGGATAGGATAGGATAGAGGATAGGGTAGGATATATGATATTATAGGATAGAGGATAGGATAGGATAGAGGATAGGGTAGGATATATGATATTATAGGATAGAGGATAGGATAGGACAGAGGATAGGATAGGACAAACGGTAGTATAGGATAGAGGATAGAATAGGATAGGATAGGATAGGATACGGGATAGTATAGGATTCAGGATAGGATAGGGGATTGGATAGGATAGAGGAGTGATATAGGATAGAGGATAGGATAGGATAGGGGATAGGATAGGATTGAGGATAGGATAGGAGAGAGGATAGGACAGGATAGAGGATAGGATAGGATAGAGGATAGGATATAATGGAGGATAGGATAGGATAGAGGATAGGATAGGATAGAGGATGGGATAGGATAGAGGATAGGATAGGATATAGGATAGAATAGGATAGAGGATAGGATAGGAAAGAGGATAGGATAGTATAGAGGATAGGCTAGGATAGAGGATTGGATAGGATAGAGGATATTATAGGATAGAGGATAGGATAGGACAAACGGTAGTATAGGATACAGGATAGAATAGGATAGGATAGGATAGGATACGGGATAGGATAGGATTCAGGATAGGATAGGGGATTGGATAGGATAGAGGAGTGAAATAGGATAGAGGATAGGATAGGATAGGGGATAGGATAGGATTGAGGATAGGATAGGATAGAGGATAGGATAGGATAGAGGATAGGATATAATAGAGGATAGGATAGGATAGAGGATAGGATAGGATATAGGATAGGATAGGATATATGATATTATAGGATAGAGGATAGGATAGGATATATGATATTATACGATAGAGGATAGGATAGGATAGAGGATAGGGTAGGATATATGATATTATAGGATAGAGGATAGGATAGGATAGAGGATAGGGTAGGATATATGATATTATAGGATAGAGGATAGGATAGGACAGAGGATAGGATAGGACAAACGGTAGTATAGGATAGAGGATAGAATAGGATAGGATAGGATAGGATACGGGATAGTATAGGATTCAGGATAGGATAGGGGATTGGATAGGATAGAGGAGTGATATAGGATAGAGGATAGGATAGGATAGGGGATAGGATAGGATTGAGGATAGGATAGGAGACAGGATAGGATAGGATAGAGGATAGGATAGGATAGAGGATAGGATATAATAGAGGATAGGATAGGATAGAGGATAGGATAGGATAGAGGATGGGATAGGATAGAGGATAGGATAGGATATAGGATAGAATAGGATAGAGGATAGGATAGGAAAGAGGATAGGATAGTATAGAGGATAGGCTAGGATAGAGGATTGGATAGGATAGAGGATATTATAGGATAGAGGATAGGATAGGACAAACGGTAGTATAGGATACAGGATAGAATAGGATAGGATAGGATAGGATACGGGATAGGATAGGATTCAGGATAGGATAGGGGATTGGATAGGATAGAGGAGTGAAATAGGATAGAGGATAGGATAGGATAGGGGATAGGATAGGATTGAGGATAGGATAGGATAGAGGATAGGATAGGATAGAGGATAGGATATAATAGAGGATAGGATAGGATAGAGGAGAGGATAGGATAGAGGATGGGATAGGATAGAGGATGCAATAGGATAGAGGATAGGATAGGATATAGGATAGAATAGGATAGAGGATAGGATAGGAAAGAGGATAGGATAGTATAGAGGATAGGCTACGATAGAGGATTGGATAGGATAGAGGATATTATAGGATAGAGGATAGTATAGGACAAACGGTAGTATAGGATACAGGATAGAATAGGATAGGATAGGATAGGATACGGGATAGGATAGGATTCAGGATAGGATAGGGGATTGGATAGGATAGATGAGTGAAATAGGATAGAGGATAGGATAGGATAGGGTACAGGATAGGATTGAGGATAGGATAGGATAGAGGATAGGATAGGATAGAGGATAGGATAGGATAGAGGATAGGATAGGATAGATTATAGGATAGGATAGAGGATAGGATAGGGGATTGGATAGGATACAGGATAGGATAGTATAGACGATAGGATACGGGATTGGATAGAATAGAGGATAGGATAGGATAGAGGATATTATAGGATAGAGGATAGGATAGAGGATTGGATAGGATAGAGGATGGGATAGGATAGAGGATACAATAGGATAGAGGATAGGATATGATAGAGGATAGAATAGGATAGAGGATAGGATAGGATAGAGGATAGGATAGGATAGAGGATAGGATAGGATAGAGGATAGGATAGGATAGAGGATATTATAGGATAGAGGATAGGATAGGATAGGGGATAGGATAGGATTGAGGATAGGATAGGATAGAGGATTGGATAGGATAGAGGATATTATAGGATAGAGGATAGGATAGGATAGGGGATAGGATAGGATTGAGGATAGGATAGGATAGAGGATAGGATAGGATAGAGGATAGGATAGGATAGAGGATAGGATAGGATAGAGGACAGGATAGGGGATTGGATAGTATAGAGGATATTTTAGGGTAGAGGATAGGATAGGATACAGGATATTATAGAGGATTGGATAGGATAGAGGATATTATAGAACAGAGGAATGGATAGGATACAGGATTGGATAGGATAGAGGATATCATAGGATAGACGATTGGATAGGATAGAGGATAGGATAGGATTGGGGATAGGATAGAATAGCATAGAGGATAGGATAGGATAGAGGATAGGATAGGCTAGAGGATAGGATAGGATAGAGGATAGGATAGGATAGAGGATAGAGGATAGGATATGATATAGGATAGGATAGGATATATGATATTATAGGATAGAGGATAGGATAGGATATATGATATTATAGGATAGAGGATAGGATAGGATAGAGGATAGGGTAGGATATATGATATTATAGGATAGAGGATAGGATAGGACAGAGGATAGGATAGGACAAACGGTAGTATAGGATAGAGGATAGAATAGGATAGGATAGGATAGGATACGGGATAGGATAGGATTCAGGATAGGATAGAGGATTGGATAGGATAGAGGATATTATAGGATAGAGGATAGGATAGGACAAACGGTAGTATAGGATACAGGATAGAATAGGATAGGATAGGATAGGATACGGGATAGGATAGTGTAACGGTGGCGTCTCGCTTGCGTGGAGGCGCGAGCGAGGCGCGCGGTCCCTCCCCTAGATTCGCTCAGCGAC
This sequence comes from Halictus rubicundus, assembly GCF_050948215.1. NCBI lineage: Eukaryota > Metazoa > Arthropoda > Insecta > Hymenoptera > Halictidae > Halictus > Halictus rubicundus. The sequence continues at coordinate 51,287 of NW_027488911.1, forward strand.
CAGGGTTCGGCGGAGAGGGAGAGGGAAGAGGTCTAATAACTCAGGCCGTATTGGTGAAAGAAAACTGATTTATTAATCGAAAAGAAACGTGGTTAAAGAACAAAAGAATAAACTTGACTTCTTAATCGGAGGACGTGGTTTAATCGAAAGAAACGTGGTTTACAGAACAGAAGAATAAACTTGACTTATTGATCGGAAGACGTGAACAAAACAAAAGAATAGACTTGATCAAATAATAACAGGCACCGTGACGTGGTATGCGGCTTATCCGCTCGGATTCCCAGACGGTCCGGCGGTGAGCTGCTGATGGCCGGTGGCCTAATAACCAAAAATGAATAGACCGTAACGGTGGATTCCGACGCGAGTATCTTATGTTAATTATGCACTAGAACTAGCCTATCGCAACCGCGGGACGCCGGCACGGTCTTCGGTCTTGTTCGTACGCGGGAAATATTCGACGCGGGCGAGACGCGCTCGCGGTATCGGAGCCTGCCGTCGGACGTCCTCGGCGCGGTTCGGGTACGGTCGCGGTGTGTCTCGAGAACGCGGTGCGCGGGGAGCGCGGGGAGCCGTGCTCGCTAACGCGGTCCTGAGTCGGGCGCTCTCGGCGCGGTTCGGTTACGGTCGCGGCGTGTATCGGGAACGCGGCGCGCGGGGAGCGCGGGTGAGCCGTGCTCGCGAACGCGGTCCTGAGTCGGGCGCTCTCGGCGCGGTTCGGTTACGGTCGCGGCGTGTATCGAGAACGCGGCGCGCGGGGAGCGCGGGTGAGCCGTGCTCGCGAACGCGGTCCTGAGTCGGGCGCTTTCGGCGCGGTCCCGAGCTCTCCCGATCCTCGAGATGGTATCTGCACCGCTGCCCAGCGAACGAGAGTGGATCGGCTGTTTCCTGGCGGCTTGGCACGCGGGCGCGGGGAGGAGCGGGTTAGGAATCCGCGGAACCCCCCACCCGTCGCCTCCGTCCGGCCGCGGCTCGAGCACGTAGGCACAGACGTAAACCTAATGCCTACGGCCCGAAACCGGCGAGGGCGCTCGTCTCCGGTAGTATACCGAGAGGCGAGCTCCGCTCGCTGCTGCGGCCGATCGTCGACTAACGTGCGGAGCGAGACGCTGGATCCCCGAGGGGAGAGCGGGACGCGGGAACAGGTCCAGGCGGTGGGGATGACGGTCCGGAGTGTCGTATCCTCGGTGCTCTGAAAAGAGCAGGCCGGTGAACGACTGCCTCCCAGAATCCTGGTCGCGGTCTCGGTTTTGCGTAGGGGACGTAAACCCACTTACGCTCTGCCGATTCCAGCGCTTCGTCGTGTTTGCCCGATCGTAAACCGCGGCTAGCACGAGTTGGCGCGGCTGCGAGAGGATCTGGGCCCGGGTGTTCACCCGAGAGCTGCTCCAGACCAACTCCGGCTTCGGCTGGTTCCGTCGCGATCTTTATAGCCCGAACGCGGACCTCGTGTGCTTTGTTCGCGAATCTTCGGTACACCGTGATTGGTCCGCGCTCGGGCTGGATTCCGCGGATTGGCGCACGGCTATCCCGCACCGGTGATTGGTGCGGGCTAAGGTACAGAATGCCTCGCAACGAGACACATGCGTCTCGTTGCAATAGGATTCAGGATAGGATAGGGGATTGGATAGGATAGATGAGTGAAATAGGATAGAGGATAGGATAGGATAGGGTATAGGATAGGATTGAGGATAGGATAGGATAGAGGATAGGATAGGATAGAGGATTGGATAGGATAGAGGATAGGATAGGATAGATTATAGGATAGGATAGAGGATAGGATAGGGGATTGGATAGGATACAGGATAGGATAGGATAGACGATAGGAAACGGGATTGGATAGGATAGAGGATAGGATAGGATAGAGGATATTATAGGATAGAGGTTAGGATAGTATAGAGGATAGGATAGAGGACAGGATAGAGGATTGGATAGTATAGAGGATATTTTAGGGTAGAGGATAGGATAGGATAGAGGATAGGATACGATAGAGGATAGGATAGGATAGATTATAGGATAGGATAGAGGATAGGATAGGGGATTGGATAGGATACAGGATAGGATAGGATAGACGATAGGATACGGGATTGGATAGGATAGAGGATAGGATAGGATAGAGGATATTATAGGATAGAGGTTAGGATAGTATAGAGGATAGGATAGAGGACAGGATAGAGGATTGGATAGTATAGAGGATATTTTAGGGTAGAGGATAGGATAGGATAGAGGATAGGATAGGATAGAGGATAGGATAGGATAGAGGATAGGACAGGATTGAGGATAGGATAGGATAGAGGATAGGATAGGATAGAGGATAGGATAGGATAGATTATAGCATAGGATAGAGGATAGGATAGGGGATTGGATAGGATACAGGATAGGATAGGATAGACGATAGGATACGGGATTGGATAGGATAGAGGATAGGATAGGATAGAGGATATTATAGGATAGAGGTTAGGATAGGATAGAGGATAGGATAGGATAGAGGACAGGATAGGATAGAGGATAGGATAGGACAGAAAATAGGATACGACAGAGGATAGGATAGGATAGAGGATATTATAGGATAGAGGATAGGATGGGATAGAGGATGGGATAGGATAGAGGATACAATAGGATATAGGATAGGATAGGATAGAGGATGGGATAGTATTGAGGATAGGATAGGGGATTGGATAGGACAAACGGTAGTATAGGATAGAGGATAGAATAGGATAGAGGATAGGATAGGATAGAGGATAGGATAGGATAGAGGATAGGAGAGGATAGTGGATAGGATAGGATAGAGAATAGGATAGGATATATGATATTATAGGATAGAGGATAGGATAGGATAGAGGATAGGATAGGATATATGATATTATAGGATAGACGATAGGATAGGATAGAGGATAGGATAGGATAGAGGATAGGATAGGATATATGATATTATAGGATAGAGGATAGGATAGGATAGAGGATATTATAGGATAGACGATTGGATAGGATAGAGGATAGGATAGGATAGAGGATGGGATAGGATAGAGGATACGATAGGATAGAGGATAGGATAGGATAGAGGATGCGGGGGCACACCGGATTGACATGCGCGCGCAGAGCACGGGTGCCCCCAGGAGTCTAGGGACGGACGGGGAGGAGTTAGTGGGTATACTCGGCGTTGCACCAACCAGCCGAGGAGTCCCACATAACCCGGACCCCCCCCCGGGGAGGTTCGGGTATCCGTAACGAGATTACCTCCTCGAAAAAAAAAAAAAAAAAAAAAAAAAAAAAATAGGATAGAGGATAGGATAGGACAGAGGATAGGATAGGATAGAGTATAGGATAGGATACAGGATATTATAGGATATAGGATAGGATAGGATAGATGATAGGATACGTTAGAGGATGGGAAAGGACAGAGGATACGATAGGATAGAGGATAGGATTGGATAGAGGATTAGATAGAGGATATTATAGGATAGACGATAGGATATGATAGAGGATAGGATAGGATAGAGGATACGATAGGATAGTGGATAGGATAGGATATAGGATAGGATAGGATAGATGATAGGATAAGTTGGAGCATGGGAAAGGACGGAGGATACGATAGGATAGATGATAGGATAGGATAGAGGATTAGATAGAGGATATTATAGGATAGACGATAGGATAGGATAGAGGATAGGATAGTCTAGAGGTTAGGATAGGAAAGGATAGGATAGGGGATTGGAAAGGATTCAGGATAGGATAGGATAGAGGATAGGATAGAGGATAGGATACTATGGACGATAGGATAGGATAGAGGGTACGATAGGATAGAGGATAGGATAGGATAGAGGATAGGATAGGACAAACGGTAGGATAGGATAGAGGATAGGATATGATAGAGGATAGAATACTATAGAGGATAGGATAGGATAGAGGATGGGATAGGATGGAGGATATGATAGGATAGAGAATAGCATAGGATAGATGATATTATAGGAAAGAGGATAGGATATGATAGAGGATACGATATTATAGTGGATAGTATAGGATACAGGACAGGATAGGATAGAGGATAGGATAGGATAGAAAATAGGATACGACAGAGGATAGGATAGGATAGAGGATGGGATAGTATTGAGGATAGGATAGGGGATTGGATAGGATAGAGGATAGGATGGGATAGAGGATAGGATAGGATAGAGGATAGGATAGGATAGAGGATAGGATAGGATAGAGGATAGGATAGGATAGAGGACAGGATAGGGGATTGGATAGTATAGAGGATATTTTAGGGTAGAGGATAGGATAGGATAGAGGATAGGATAGAGGATTGGATAGGATAGAGGATATTATAGAATAGAGGAATGGTTAGGATAGAGGATTGGATAGGATAGAGGATATCATAGGATAGACGATTGGATAGGATAGAGGATAGGATAGGATTGAGGATAGGATAGGATAGCATAGAGGATAGGATAGGATAGAGGATAGGATAGGCTAGAGGATAGGATAGGATAGAGGATAGGATACGGGATAGGATAGGATTCAGGATAGGATAGGGGATTGGATAGGATAGAGGAGTGAAATAGGATAGAGGATAGGATAGGATAGGGGATAGGATAGGATTGAGGATAGGATAGGATAGAGGATAGGATAGGATAGAGGATACTATAGGAAAGAGGATAGGATAGGATAGATAATAGGATAGGATAGAGGATTGGATAGGATAGAGGATATTATAGGCTGGAGGATAGGATAGGGGATTGGATGGGATAGAGGATAGGATAGAGGATAGGATAGAGGATTGGATAGAATAGAGGATATTATAGGATAGAGGATAGGATAGGATAGAGGATAGGATAGGATAGATGATAGGATAGGATAGAGGATAGGATAGGATAGAGGATAGGATAGGATAGAGGATAGGATAGGATAGAGGATAGGATAGGATTGAGGATAGGATAGGATAGAGGATAGGATAGATGATTGGATAGGATAGAGGATTGGATAGGATACAGAATAGGATTGAGGACGGGATAGGATAGAGGATAGGATAGAAGATAGGATAGAGGATAGGATACGATACAGGATAGGATAGGATAGAGGATAGGATAGGGGATTGGATAGGATAGCATAGAGGATATTATAGGAACGAGGATAGGTTAGGATAGAGGATATTATAGGGTAGACTATAGGATAGGATAGAGGATAGGATAGGGGATTGGATAGGATAGAGGATAGGATACGATAGAGCATATTATACGATACAGGATAGGATAGGATAGAGGATTAGATAGAGGATATTATAGGATAGACGATAGGATAGGATAGAGGATAGGATAGTCTAGAGGTTAGGATAGGATAAGATAGGATAGGGGATGGGATAGGATGGAGGATATGATAGGATAGAGAATAGCATAGGATAGATGATATTATAGGAAAGAGGATAGGATATGATAGAGGATACGATATTATAGTGGTTAGTATAGGATACAGGACAGGATAGGATAGAGGATAGGATAGGATAGAAAATAGGATACGACAGAGGATAGGATAGGATAGAGGATGGGATAGTATTGAGGATAGGATAGGGGATTGGATAGGATAGAGGATAGGATGGGATAGAGGATAGGATAGGATAGAGGATAGGATAGGATAGAGGATAGGATAGGATAGAGGATAGGATAGGATAGAGGACAGGATAGGGGATTGGATAGTATAGAGGATATTTTAGGGTAGAGGATAGGATAGGATAGAGGATAGGATAGAGGATTGGATAGGATAGAGGATATTATAGAATAGAGGAATGGATAGGATAGAGGATTGGATAGGATAGAGGATATCATAGGATAGACGATTGGATAGGATAGAGGATAGGATAGGATTGAGGATAGGATAGGATAGCATAGAGGATAGGATAGGATAGAGGATAGGATAGGGTAGAGGATAGGATAGGATAGAGGATAGGATACGGGATAGGATAGGATTCAGGATAGGATAGGGGATTGGATAGGATAGAGGAGTGAAATAGGATAGAGGATAGGATAGGATAGGGGATAGGATAGGATTGAGGATAGGATAGGATAGAGGATAGGATAGGATAGAGGATACTATAGGATAGAGGATAGGATATAATAGAGGATAGGATAGGATAGAGGATAGGATAGGATAGAGGATGGGATAGGATAGAGGATGCAATATGATAGAGGATAGGATAGGATATAGGATAGAATAGGATAGAGGATAGGATAGGAAAGAGGATAGGATAGTATAGAGGATAGGCTAGGATAGAGGATTGGATAGGATAGAGGATAGGATAGGACAAACGGTAGTATAGGATACAGGATAGAATAGGATAGGATAGGATAGTATACGGGATAGGATATGATTCAGGATAGGATAGGGGATTGGATAGGATAGATGAGTGAAATAGGATAGAGGATAGGATAGGATAGGGTATAGGATAGGATTGAGGATAGGATAGGATAGAGGATAGGATAGGATAGAGGATAGGATAGGATAGAGGATAGGATAGGATAGATTATAGGATAGGATAGAGGATAGGATAGGGGATTGGATAGGATACAGGATAGGATAGGATAGACGATAGGATACGGGATTGGATAGGATAGAGCATAGGATAGGATAGAGGATAGGATAGGATAGAGGATAGAATAGGATAGAGGATAGGATAGGAAAGAGGATAGGATAGGATAGATAATAGGATAGGATAGAGGATTGGATAGGATAGAGGATATTATAGGCTGGAGGATAGGATAGGGGATTGGATGGGATAGAGGATAGGATAGAGGATAGGATAGAGGATTGGATAGAATAGAGGATATTATAGGATAGAGGATAGGATAGGATAGAGGATAGGATAGGATAGATGATAGGATAGGATAGAGGATAGGATAGGATAGAGGATAGGATAGGATAGAGGATAGGATAGGATAGAGGATAGGATAGGATTGAGGATAGGATAGGATAGAGGATAGGATAGATGATTGGACAGGATAGAGGATTGGATAGGATACAGAATAGGATTGAGGACGGGATAGGATAGAGGATAGGATAGAAGATAGGATAGAGGATAGGATACGATACAGGATAGGATAGGATAGAGGATAGGATAGGGGATTGGATAGGATAGCATAGAGGATATTATAGGAAAGAGGATAGGTTAGGATAGAGGATATTATAGGGTAGACTATAGGATAGGATAGAGGATAGGATAGGGGATTGGATAGGATAGAGGATAGGATACGATAGAGCATATTATACGATACAGGATAGGATAGGATAGAGGATTAGATAGAGGATATTATAGGATAGACGATAGGATAGGATAGAGGATAGGATAGTCTAGAGGTTAGGATAAGATAAGATAGAATAGGGGATTGGATAGGATTCAGGATAGGATAGGATAGAGGATAGGATAGAGGATAGGATACTATGGAGGATAGGATAGGATAGAGGGTACGATAGGATAGAGGATAGGATAGGACAAACGGTAGGATAGGATAGAGGATAGGATATGATAGAGGATATGATACTATAGAGGATAGGATAGGATAGAGGATGGGATAGGATGGAGGATATGATAGGATAGAGAATAGCATAGGATAGATGATATTATAGGAAAGAGGATAGGATATGATAGAGGATACGATATTATAGTGGATAGTATAGGATACAGGACAGGATAGGATAGAGGATAGGATAGGATAGAGGATATTATAGGATAGAGGATAGGATAGGACAAAAGGTAGTATAGGATAGAGGATAGAATAGGATATGATAGGATAGGATACGGGATAGGATAGGATTCAGGATAGGATAGGGGATTGGATAGGATAGAGGAGTGAAATAGGATAGAGGATAGGATAGGATAGGGGATAGGATAGGATTGAGGATAGGATAGGATAGAGGATAGGATAGGATAGAGGATAGGATAGGATAGAGGATAGGATAAGATTGAGGTTAGGATAGGGGACTGGATAGGATAGAGGATAGGATAGGATAGAGGATATTATAGGATAGAGGATAGGATAGGATAGAGGATGGGATAGGATAGAGGATACAATAGGATAGAGGATAGGATAGGATAGAGGATAGAATAGGATAGAGGATGGGAAAGGACAGAGGATAGGATAGGATAGGGGATTGGATAGGATTCAGGATAGGATAGGATAGAGGATAGGATAGAGGATAGGATACTATGGAGGATAGGATAGGATAGAGGGTACGATAGGATAGAGGATAGGATAGGATAGAGGATAGGATAGGACAAACGGTAGGATAGGATAGAGGATAGGATATGATAGAGGATAGGATAGGATAGAGGATAGGATACTATGGAGGATAGGATAGGATAGAGGATTGGATTGGATAGACGATAGGATACTATAGAGGATAGGATAGGATAGAGGATGGGATAGGATGGAGGATATGATAGGATAGAGAATGGCATAGGATAGATGATATTATAGGAAAGAGGATAGGATATGATAGAGGATACGATATTATAGTGGATAGTATAGGATAGAGGACAGGATAGGATAGAGGATAGGATAGGATAGAAAATAGGATACGACAGAGGATAGGATAGGATAGAGGATGGGATAGTATTGAGGATAGGATAGGGGATTGGATAGGATAGGGCATAGGATAGGATAGAGGATAGGATAGGATAGAGGATAGAATAGGATAGAGGATAGGATAGGAAAGAGGATAGGATAGGATAGATAATAGGATAGGATAGAGGATTGGATAGGATAGAGGATATTATAGGCTGGGGGATAGGATAGGGGATTGGGTGGGATAGAGGATAGGATAGAGGATAGGATAGAGGATTGGATAGAATAGAGGATATTATAGGATAGAGGATAGGATAGGATAGAGGATAGGATAGGATAGATGATAGGATAGGATAGAGGATAGGATAGGATAGAGGATAGGATAGGATAGAGGATTGGATAGGATAGAGGATATTAGAGGATATAGGATAGGATAGGATAGTGGATAGGATAGAGGATAGGATAGAAGATAGGATAGAGGATAGGATACGATACAGGATAGGATAGGATAGAGGATACGATAGGGGATTGGATAGGATAGGATAGAGGATATTATAGGAAAGAGGATAGGTTAGGATAGAGGATATTATAGGGTAGACTATAGGATAGGATAGATGATAGGATAGGGGATTGGATAGGATAGAGGATAGGATACGATAGAGCATATTATACGATACAGGATAGGATAGGATAGAGGATAGGATACGATACAAGATAGGATAGGATAGAGGATAGGATAGGGGATTGGATAGGATAGGATAGGATAGAGGATATTATAGGATAGAGGATAGGTTAGGATAGAGGATATTATAGGGTAGACTATAGGATAGGATAGAGGATAGGATAGGGGATAGGATAAGTTAGAGGATGGGAAAGGACAGAGGATACGATAGGATAGATGATAGGATAGGATAGAGGATTAGATAGAGGATATTATAGGATAGACGATAGGATAGGATAGAGGATAGGATAGTCTAGAGGTTAGGATAGGATAGGATAGGATACGGGATTGGATAGGATTCAGGATAGGATAGAGGATAGGATAGGACAAACGGTAGGATAGGATAGAGGATAGGATATGATAGAGGAGAGGAAAGGATAGAGGATAGGATACTATGGAGGATAGGATAGGATAGAGGATTGGATTGGATAGAGGATAGGATACTATAGAGGATAGGATAGGATAGAGGATGGGATAGGATGGAGGATATGATAGGATAGAGAATAGCATAGGATAGATGATATTATAGGAAAGAGGATAGGATATGATAGAGGATACGATATTATAGTGGATAGTATAGGATAGGATAGGATAGGATAGGATAGAAAATAGGATACGACAGAGGATAGGATAGGATAGAGGATGGGATCGAGGATTGGATAGAATAAAGGATATTATAGGATAGAGGATAGGATAGGATAGAGGATAGGATAGGATAGATGATAGGATAGGATAGAGGATAGGATAGGATAGAGGATAGGATAGGGGATTGGATAGGATAGGATAGAGGATATTATAGGATAGAGGATAGGTTAGGATAGAGGATATTATAGGGTAGACTATAGGATAGGATAGAGGATAGGATAGGGGATAGGATAGGATAGAGGATAGGATAGGATAGAGGATACGATAGGATAGAGGATAAGATAGAATAGAGGATATGATAGGACAAACGGTAGGATAGGATAGAGGATAGGATAGGCTAGAAGATAGGATAGGATAAACGGTAGGATAGGATAGAGGATAGGATAGGATTGAGGATAGGATAGAGGATTGGATAGGATAGAGGGTTGGATAGGATACAGGATAGGATTGAGGACGGGATAGGATAGCGGATAGGATAGAAGATAGGATAGAGGATAGGATACGATACAGGATATTATGGGATAGAGTATAGGATAGGATAGAGGATATTATAGGATAGAGGATAGGATAGGATAGAGGATATTATAGGATAGACGATAGGATAGGATAGAGGATAGGACAGGATAGAGGATACGACAGGATAGAGGATAGGATAGGATAGAGGATAGGATAGGATAGAGGATTGAATAGGATAGACGATATTATAGGATACAGGATAGGATAGGATAGGGGATAGGATAGGATTGAGGATAGGATAGGATAGAGGATAGGATAGGATAGAGGATAGGATAGGATAGAGGATAGGATAGGATAGAGGATAGGATAGGATAGAGGATAGGATAGGATATAGGATAGGATAGGATATATGATATTATAGGATAGAGGATAGGATAGGATAGGGGATAGGATAGGATTGAGGATAGGATAGGATAGAGGATAGGATAGGATAGAGGATACTATAGGAAAGAGGATAGGATAGGATAGATAATAGGATAGGATAGAGGATTGGATAGGATAGAGGATATTATAGGCTGGAGGATAGGATAGGGGATTGGATGGGATAGAGGATAGGATAGAGGATAGGATAGAGGATTGGATAGAATAGAGGATATTATAGGATAGAGGATAGGATAGGATAGAGGATAGGATAGGATAGATGATAGGATAGGATAGAGGATAGGATAGGATAGAGGATAGGATAGGATAGAGGATAGGATAGGATAGAGGATAGGATAGGATTGAGGATAGGATAGGATAGAGGATAGGATAGATGATTGGATAGGATAGAGGATTGGATAGGATACAGAATAGGATTGAGGACGGGATAGGATAGAGGATAGGATAGAAGATAGGATAGAGGATAGGATACGATACAGGATAGGATAGGATAGAGGATAGGATAGGGGATTGGATAGGATAGCATAGAGGATATTATAGGAACGAGGATAGGTTAGGATAGAGGATATTATAGGGTAGACTATAGGATAGGATAGAGGATAGGATAGGGGATTGGATAGGATAGAGGATAGGATACGATAGAGCATATTATACGATACAGGATAGGATAGGATAGAGGATTAGATAGAGGATATTATAGGATAGACGATAGGATAGGATAGAGGATAGGATAGTCTAGAGGTTAGGATAGGATAAGATAGGATAGGGGATTGGATAGGATTCAGGATAGGATAGGATAGAGGATAGGATAGAGGACAGGATACTATGGAGGATAGGATAGGATAGAGGGTACGATAGGATAGAGGATAGGATAGGATAGAGGATAGGATAGGACAAACGGTAGGATAGGATAGAGGATAGGATATGATAGAGGATAGAATACTATAGAGGATAGGATAGGATAGAGGATGGGATAGGATGGAGGATATGATAGGATAGAGAATAGCATAGGATAGATGATATTATAGGAAAGAGGATAGGATATGATAGAGGATACGATATTATAGTGGTTAGTATAGGATACAGGACAGGATAGGATAGAGGATAGGATAGGATAGAAAATAGGATACGACAGAGGATAGGATAGGATAGAGGATGGGATAGTATTGAGGATAGGATAGGGGATTGGATAGGATAGAGGATAGGATGGGATAGAGGATAGGATAGGATAGAGGATAGGATAGGATAGAGGATAGGATAGGATAGAGGATAGGATAGGATAGAGGACAGGATAGGGGATTGGATAGTATAGAGGATATTTTAGGGTAGAGGATAGGATAGGATAGAGGATAGGATAGAGGATTGGATAGGATAGAGGATATTATAGAATAGAGGAATGGATAGGATAGAGGATTGGATAGGATAGAGGATATCATAGGATAGACGATTGGATAGGATAGAGGATAGGATAGGATTGAGGATAGGATAGGATAGCATAGAGGATAGGATAGGATAGAGGATAGGATAGGGTAGAGGATAGGATAGGATACAGGATAGGATACGGGATAGGATAGGATTCAGGATAGGATAGGGGATTGGATAGGATAGAGGAGTGAAATAGGATAGAGGATAGGATAGGATAGGGGATAGGATAGGATTGAGGATAGGATAGGATAGAGGATAGGATAGGATAGAGGATACTATAGGATAGAGGATAGGATATAATAGAGGATAGGATAGGATAGAGGATAGGATAGGATAGAGGATGGGATAGGATAGAGGATGCAATATGATAGAGGATAGGATAGGATATAGGATAGAATAGGATAGAGGATAGGATAGGAAAGAGGATAGGATAGTATAGAGGATAGGCTAGGATAGAGGATTGGATAGGATAGAGGATAGGATAGGACAAACGGTAGTATAGGATACAGGATAGAATAGGATAGGATAGGATAGTATACGGGATAGGATATGATTCAGGATAGGATAGGGGATTGGATAGGATAGATGAGTGAAATAGGATAGAGGATAGGATAGGATAGGGTATAGGATAGGATTGAGGATAGGATAGGATAGAGGATAGGATAGGATAGAGGATAGGATAGGATAGAGGATAGGATAGGATAGATTATAGGATAGGATAGAGGATAGGATAGGGGATTGGATAGGATACAGGATAGGATAGGATAGACGATAGGATACGGGATTGGATAGGATAGAGCATAGGATAGGATAGAGGATAGGATAGGATAGAGGATAGAATAGGATAGAGGATAGGATAGGAAAGAGGATAGGATAGGATAGATAATAGGATAGGATAGAGGATTGGATAGGATAGAGGATATTATAGGCTGGAGGATAGGATAGGGGATTGGATGGGATAGAGGATAGGATAGAGGATAGGATAGAGGATTGGATAGAATAGAGGATATTATAGGATAGAGGATAGGATAGGATAGAGGATAGGATAGGATAGATGATAGGATAGGATAGAGGATAGGATAGGATAGAGGATAGGATAGGATAGAGGATAGGATAGGATAGAGGATAGGATAGGATTGAGGATAGGATAGGATAGAGGATAGGATAGATGATTGGACAGGATAGAGGATTGGATAGGATACAGAATAGGATTGAGGACGGGATAGGATAGAGGATAGGATAGAAGATAGGATAGAGGATAGGATACGATACAGGATAGGATAGGATAGAGGATAGGATAGGGGATTGGATAGGATAGCATAGAGGATATTATAGGAAAGAGGATAGGTTAGGATAGAGGATATTATAGGGTAGACTATAGGATAGGATAGAGGATAGGATAGGGGATTGGATAGGATAGAGGATAGGATACGATAGAGCATATTATACGATACAGGATAGGATAGGATAGAGGATTAGATAGAGGATATTATAGGATAGACGATAGGATAGGATAGAGGATAGGATAGTCTAGAGGTTAGGATAAGATAAGATAGAATAGGGGATTGGATAGGATTCAGGATAGGATAGGATAGAGGATAGGATAGAGGATAGGATACTATGGAGGATAGGATAGGATAGAGGGTACGATAGGATAGAGGATAGGATAGGACAAACGGTAGGATAGGATAGAGGATAGGATATGATAGAGGATATGATACTATAGAGGATAGGATAGGATAGAGGATATTATAGGAAAGAGGATAGGATATGATAGAGGATACGATATTATAGTGGATAGTATAGGATACAGGACAGGATAGGATAGAGGATAGGATAGGATAGAGGATATTATAGGATAGAGGATAGGATAGGACAAAAGGTAGTATAGGATAGAGGATAGAATAGGATATGATAGGATAGGATACGGGATAGGATAGGATTCAGGATAGGATAGGGGATTGGATAGGATAGAGGAGTGAAATAGGATAGAGGATAGGATAGGATAGGGGATAGGATAGGATTGAGGATAGGATAGGATAGAGGATAGGATAGGATAGAGGATAGGATAGGATAGAGGATAGGATAAGATTGAGGTTAGGATAGGGGACTGGATAGGATAGAGGATAGGATAGGATAGAGGATATTATAGGATAGAGGATAGGATAGGATAGAGGATGGGATAGGATAGAGGATACAATAGGATAGAGGATAGGATAGGATAGAGGATAGAATAGGATAGAGGATGGGAAAGGACAGAGGATAGGATAGGATAGGGGATTGGATAGGATTCAGGATAGGATAGGATAGAGGATAGGATAGAGGATAGGATACTATGGAGGATAGGATAGGATAGAGGGTACGATAGGATAGAGGATAGGATAGGATAGAGGATAGGATAGGACAAACGGTAGGATAGGATAGAGGATAGGATATGATAGAGGATAGGATAGGATAGAGGATAGGATACTATGGAGGATAGGATAGGATAGAGGATTGGATTGGATAGACGATAGGATACTATAGAGGATAGGATAGGATAGAGGATGGGATAGGATGGAGGATATGATAGGATAGAGAATGGCATAGGATAGATGATATTATAGGAAAGAGGATAGGATATGATAGAGGATACGATATTATAGTGGATAGTATAGGATAGAGGACAGGATAGGATAGAGGATAGGATAGGATAGAAAATAGGATACGACAGAGGATAGGATAGGATAGAGGATGGGATAGTATTGAGGATAGGATAGGGGATTGGATAGGATAGGGCATAGGATAGGATAGAGGATAGGATAGGATAGAGGATAGAATAGGATAGAGGATAGGATAGGAAAGAGGATAGGATAGGATAGATAATAGGATAGGATAGAGGATTGGATAGGATAGAGGATATTATAGGCTGGGGGATAGGATAGGGGATTGGGTGGGATAGAGGATAGGATAGAGGATAGGATAGAGGATTGGATAGAATAGAGGATATTATAGGATAGAGGATAGGATAGGATAGAGGATAGGATAGGATAGATGATAGGATAGGATAGAGGATAGGATAGGATAGAGGATAGGATAGGATAGAGGATTGGATAGGATAGAGGATATTAGAGGATATAGGATAGGATAGGATAGTGGATAGGATAGAGGATAGGATAGAAGATAGGATAGAGGATAGGATACGATACAGGATAGGATAGGATAGAGGATACGATAGGGGATTGGATAGGATAGGATAGAGGATATTATAGGAAAGAGGATAGGTTAGGATAGAGGATATTATAGGGTAGACTATAGGATAGGATAGATGATAGGATAGGGGATTGGATAGGATAGAGGATAGGATACGATAGAGCATATTATACGATACAGGATAGGATAGGATAGAGGATAGGATACGATACAAGATAGGATAGGATAGAGGATAGGATAGGGGATTGGATAGGATAGGATAGGATAGAGGATATTATAGGATAGAGGATAGGTTAGGATAGAGGATATTATAGGGTAGACTATAGGATAGGATAGAGGATAGGATAGGGGATAGGATAAGTTAGAGGATGGGAAAGGACAGAGGATACGATAGGATAGATGATAGGATAGGATAGAGGATTAGATAGAGGATATTATAGGATAGACGATAGGATAGGATAGAGGATAGGATAGTCTAGAGGTTAGGATAGGATAGGATAGGATACGGGATTGGATAGGATTCAGGATAGGATAGAGGATAGGATAGGACAAACGGTAGGATAGGATAGAGGATAGGATATGATAGAGGAGAGGAAAGGATAGAGGATAGGATACTATGGAGGATAGGATAGGATAGAGGATTGGATTGGATAGAGGATAGGATACTATAGAGGATAGGATAGGATAGAGGATGGGATAGGATGGAGGATATGATAGGATAGAGAATAGCATAGGATAGATGATATTATAGGAAAGAGGATAGGATATGATAGAGGATACGATATTATAGTGGATAGTATAGGATAGGATAGGATAGGATAGGATAGAAAATAGGATACGACAGAGGATAGGATAGGATAGAGGATGGGATCGAGGATTGGATAGAATAAAGGATATTATAGGATAGAGGATAGGATAGGATAGAGGATAGGATAGGATAGATGATAGGATAGGATAGAGGATAGGATAGGATAGAGGATAGGATAGGGGATTGGATAGGATAGGATAGAGGATATTATAGGATAGAGGATAGGTTAGGATAGAGGATATTATAGGGTAGACTATAGGATAGGATAGAGGATAGGATAGGATAGAGGATAGGATAGGATAGAGGATAGGATAGGATAGAGGATAGGATAGGATAGAGGATAGGATAGGATATAGGATAGGATAGGATATATGATATTATAGGATAGAGGATAGGATAGGATAGAGGATAGGATAGGATAGAGGATAGGATAGGATAGAGGATGGGATAGGATAGAGGATACAATAGGATAGAGGATAGGATAGGATAGAGAATATTTTAGGGTAGAGGATAGGATAGGATAGAGGATAGGATAGCATAGAGGATAGGATAGAGGATTGGATAGGATAGAGGATATTATAGAATAGAGGATTCGATAGAATAGAGGATATTATGGGATAGAGGATTGGATAAGATAGAGGATAGGATAGAGGACAGGATAGAGGATTGGATAGTATAGAGGATATTATAGGATAGAGGTTAGGATAGGATATTGGATAGGATAGAATAGACGACAGGATAGGATAGAGGATAGGATAGGACAGAAAATAGGATACGACAGAGGATAGGATAGGATAGAGGATAGTATAGGATAGGGGATAGGATAGGATTGAGGATAGGATAGGATAGAGGATAGGATAGGATAGGGGATAGGATAGGATTGAGGATAGGATAGGATAGAGGATGGGATAGGATAGAGGATACAATAGGATAGAGCATAGGATAGGATAGAGGATAGGATAGGATAGAGGATAGAATAGGATAGACGATTGGATAGGATAGAGGATAGGATAGGATTGAGGATAGGATAGGATAGGATAGAGGATAGGTTAGGATAGAGGATAGGATAGGCTAGAGGATATTATGGGATAGAGGATTGGATAAGATGGAGGATTGGATAGGATACATAATAGCATTCAGGATAGGATAGGATAGAGGATATTATAGGATAGACGATTGGATAGGATAGAGGATAGGATAGGATTGAGGATAGGATAGGATAGGATAGAGGATAGGTTAGGATAGAGGATAGGATAGGCTAGAGGATATGATAGGATAGAGGATAGGATAGGATAGAGGATGGGATAGGATAGAGGATACAATAGGATAGAGGATAGGATAGGATAGAGGATAGAATAGGATAGAGGATAGGATAGGAAAGAGGATAGGATAGTATAGAGGATAGGATAGGATAGAGGATTGGATAGGATAGAGGATATTATAGGATAAAGGATAGGATAGGATACAGGATAGGATACGATAGAGGATACGATAGGATAGAGGATAGGATAGGACAAACGGTAGGATAGGATTGAGGATAGGATAGGATGGAGGATAGGATAGGAAAGAGGATAGGATAGGGGATTGGATAGGATACAGGATAGGATAGGATAGACGATAGGATACGGGATTGGATAGGATAGAGGATAGGATAGGATAGAGGATATTATAGGATAGAGGTTAGGATAGGATAGAGGATAGGATAGAATAGAGGACAGGATAGGATAGAGGATATGATAGGACAGAAAATAGGATACGACAGAGGATAGGATAGGATAGAGGATAGGATAGGATAGGGGATAGGATAGGATTGAGGATAGGATAGGATAGAGGATAGGATAGGATAGGGGATAGGATAGGATTGAGGATAGGATAGGATAGAGGATAGGATAGGATAGAGGATAGGATAGGATAGAGGATAGGATAAGATTGATGATAGGATAGGGGATTGGATAGGATAGAGGATAGGATAGGATAGAGGATATTATAGGATAGAGGATAGGATAGGATAGAGGATGGGATAGGATAGAGGACACAATAGGATAGAGGATAGGATAGGATAGAGGATAGAATAGGATAGAGGATAGGATAGGAAAGAGGATAGGATAGGGTAGAGGATAGGATAGGATAGAGGATTGGATAGGATAGAGGATATTATAGGATAGAGGATAGGATAAGATTGAGGATAGGATAGGGGATTGGATAGGATAGAGGTTAGGATAGGATAGAGGATATTATAGGATAGACGATAGGATAGGATAGGGGATAGGACAGGATAGAGGATACGACAGGATAGAGGATAGGATAGGATAGAGGATAGGATAGGATAGAGGATAGAATAGGATAGAGGATAGGATAGGAAAGAGGATAGGATAGTATAGAGGATAGGATAGGATAGAGGATTGGATAGGATAGAGGATATTATAGGATAAAGGATAGGATAGGATACAGGATAGGATACGATAGAGGATACGATAGGATAGAGGATAGGATAGGACAAACGGTGGGATAGGATTGAGGATAGGATAGGATGGAGGATAGGATAGGAAAGAGGATAGGATAGGGGATTGGATAGGATACAGGATAGGATAGGATAGAGGATAGGATAGGAAAGAGGATAGGATAGTATAGAGGATAGGATAGGATAGAGGATTGAATAGGATAGACGATATTATAGGATACAGGATAGGATAGGATAGGGGATAGGATAGGATAGAGGATTGGATAGGATAGAGGATATTATAGAATAGAGGAATGGATAGGATAGAGGATTGGATAGGATAGAGGATATCATAGGATAGACGATTGGATAGGATAGAGGTTAGGATAGGATTGAGGATAGGATAGGATAGCATAGAGGATAGGATAGGATAGAGGATAGGATAGGCTAGAGGATAGGATAGGATAGAGGATAGGATAGGATAGAGGATAGGATAGGATATAGGATAGGATAGGATATATGATATTATAGGATAGAGGATAGGATAGGATAAATGATATTATAGGATAGAGGATAGGATAGGATAGAGGATAGGATAGGACAAAAGGTAGTATAGGATAGAGGATAGAATAGGATATGATAGGATAGGATACGGGATAGGATAGGATTCAGGATAGGGTAGGGGATTGGATAGGATAGAGGAGTGAAATAGGATAGAGGATAGGATAGGATAGGGGATAGGATAGGATTGAGGATAGGATAGGATAGATGATAGGATAGGATAGAGGATAGGATATTATAGACGATAGGATAGGATAGACGATAGGATA
The DNA here is from genome assembly GCF_050948215.1 of Halictus rubicundus. NCBI lineage: Eukaryota > Metazoa > Arthropoda > Insecta > Hymenoptera > Halictidae > Halictus > Halictus rubicundus. The sequence goes on from NW_027488911.1 coordinate 70,794, forward strand.
GCTTAGAGGATAGGATAGGATAGTGGATAATATAGGATGGATGATAGGATAGAGGATAGGATAGAGGATAGTATAGAGGATAGTATAGGGTAGAGGATAGGATAGGATAGAAGATATTATAAGATAGACAATAGGATAGGATAGAGGATAGGATAGGATAGAGAATGGCATAGTATACATGATATTATTGGAAAGAGAATAGGATATGATAGAGGATACGATATTATAGACGATAGGATAGGATAGAGGATAGGATAGGATAGAGGATAGGATAGGATAGAGGATAGGATACTATGGAGGATAGGATAGGATAGAGGATTGGATTGGATAGAGGATAGGATACTATAGAGGATAGGATAGGATATAGGATGGGATAGGATGGAGGATATGATAGGATAGAGAATAGCATAGGATAGATGATATTATAGGAAAGAGGATAGGATATGATAGAGGATACGATATTATAGTGGATAGTATAGGATAGAGGACAGGATAGGATAGAGGATAGGATAGGATAGAAAATAGGATACGACAGAGGATAGGATAGGATAGAGGATGGGATAGTATTGAGGATAGGATAGGGGATTGGATAGGATAGAGCATAGGATAGGATAGAGGATAGGATAGGATAGAGGATAGAATAGGATAGAGGATAGGATAGGAAAGAGGATAGGATAGGATAGATAATAGGATAGGATAGAGGATTGGATAGGATAGAGGATATTATAGGTTGGGGGATAGGATAGGGGATTGGGTGGGATAGAGGATAGGATAGAGGATAGGATAGAGGATTGGATAGAATAGAGGATATTATAGGATAGAGGATAGGATAGGATAGAGGATAGGATAGGATAGATGATAGGATAGGATAGAGGATAGGATAGGATAGAGGATAGGATAGGATAGAGGATTGGATAGGATAGAGGATATTAGAGGATATAGGATAGGATAGGATAGTGGATAGGATAGAGGATAGGATAGGATTGAGGATAGGATAGGATAGAGGATAGGATAGATGATTGGATAGGATAGAGGATTGGATAGGATACAGAATAGGATTGAGGACGGGATAGGATAGAGGATAGGATAGAAGATAGGATAGAGGATAGGATACGATAAAGGATAGGATAGGATAGAGGATAGGATAGGGGATTGGATAGGATAGGATAGAGGATATTATAGGAAAGAGGATAGGTTAGGATAGAGGATATTATAGGGTAGACTATAGGATAGGATAGATGATAGGATAGGGGATTGGATAGGATAGAGGATAGGATACGATAGAGCATATTATACGATACAGGATAGGATAGGATAGAGGATAGGATACGATACAGGATAGGATAGGATAGAGGATAGGATAGGGGATTGGATAGGATAGGATAGGATAGAGGATATTATAGGATAGAGGATAGGTTAGGATAGAGGATATTATAGGGTAGACTATAGGATAGGATAGAGGATAGGATAGGGGATAGGATAAGTTAGAGGATGGGAAAGGACAGAGGATACGATAGGATAGATGATAGGATAGGATAGAGGATTAGATAGAGGATATTATAGGATAGACGATAGGATAGGATAGAGGATAGGATAGTCTAGAGGTTAGGATAGGATAGGATAGGATAGGGGATTGGATAGGATTCAGGATAGGATAGAGGATAGGATAGGACAAACGGTAGGATAGGATAGAGGATAGGATATGATAGAGGAGAGGAAAGGATAGAGGATAGGATACTATGGAGGATAGGATAGGATAGAGGATTGGATTGGATAGAGGATAGGATACTATAGAGGATAGGATAGGATAGAGGATGGGATAGGATGGAGGATATGATAGGATAGAGAATAGCATAGGATAGATGATATTATAGGAAAGAGGATAGGATATGATAGACGATACGATATTATAGTGGATAGTATAGGATAGAGGACAGGATAGGATAGAGGATAGGATAGGATAGAAAATAGGATACGACAGAGGATAGGATAGGATAGAGGATGGGATAGAGGATTGGATAGAATAGAGGATATTATAGGATAGAGGATAGGATAGGATAGAGGATAGGATAGGATAGATGATAGGATAGGATAGAGGATAGGATAGGATAGAGGATAGGATAGGGGATTGGATAGGATAGGATAGAGGATATTATAGGATAGAGGATAGGTTAGGATAGAGGATATTATAGGGTAGACTATAGGATAGGATAGAGGATAGGATAGGGGATAGGATAGGATAGAGAATAGAATAGGATAGAGGATAGGATAGGAAAGAGGATAGGATAGGATAGATAATAGGATAGGATAGAGGATTGGATAGGATAGAGGATATTATAGGCTGGGGGATAGGATAGGGGATTGGATGGGATAGAGGATAGGATAGAGGATAGGATAGAGGATTGGATAGAATAGAGGATATTATAGGATAGAGGATAGGATAGGATAGAGGATATGATAGGACAAACGGTAGGATAGGATAGAGGATAGGATAGGCTAGAAGATAGGATAGGACAAACGGTAGGATAGGATAGAGGATAGGATTGGATTGAGGATAGGATAGGATAGAGGATATTATAGGATAGACGATAGGATAGGATAGAGGATAGGATAGGATAGAGAATAGCATAGTATACATGATATTAATGGAAAGAGGATAGGATATGATAGAGGATACGATATTATAGACGATAGGATAGGATAGAGGATAGGATAGCTTAGAGGATAGGATAGGATAGTGGATAATATAGGATGGATGATAGGATAGAGGATAGGATAGAGGATAGTATAGAGGATAGTATAGGGTAGAGGATAGGATAGGATAGAAGATATTATAAGATAGACAATAGGATAGGATAGAGGATAGGATAGGATAGAGAATGGCATAGTATACATGATATTATTGGAAAGAGAATAGGATATGATAGAGGATACGATATTATAGACGATAGGATAGGATAGAGGATAGGATAGGATAGTGGATAATATAGGATGGATGATAGGATAGAGGATAGGATAGAGGATTCGATAGGATAGAGGATATTATAAGATAGAGGGTAGGATAGGATTGAGGATCGGATAGGGGATTGGATAGGATACAGGATTGGAATAGGATAGAGGTTAGGACAGGCTAGAGGATACGATAGGATAGAGGATAGGATAGGATAGAGGATAGGATAGGATAGATGATAGGAAAGGATAGAGGATACGATAGGATAGAGGATTGGATAGAATAGAGGATATTATGGGATAGAGGATTGGATAAGATAGAGGATTGGATAGGATACATAATAGCATTCAGGATAGGATAGGATAGAGGATATTACAGGATAGAGGAATGGATAGGATAGAGGAATGGATAGGATAGAGGATTGGATAGAATACAGGATATTATGGGATAGAGGATTGGATAAGATAGAGGATTGGATAGGATACATAATAGCATTCAGGATAGGATAGGATAGAGGATATTATAGGATAGACGATTGGATAGGATAGAGGATAGGATAGGATTGAGGATAGGATATTATAGGATAGACGATAGGATAGGATAGAGGATAGGATAGGATTGAGGATAGGATAGGACAGAGGATAGGATAGGATAGAGGATTGCATAGGATAGAGGATATTATAGGATAGAGGATAGGATAAGATTGAGGATAGGATAGGGGATTGGATAGGATAGAGGATAGGATAGGATAGAGGATATTATAGGATAGACGATAGGATAGGATAGAGGATAGGATATCATAGGGATACGATAGGATGGAGGATAGGATAGGATAGAGGACAGGATGGGATAGAGGATAGGATAGGATAGAAAATAGGTTACAACAGAGGATAGGATAGGATAGAGGATATTATAGGATAGAGGATAGGATAGGATAGAGGATAGGATAGGATATAGGATAGGATAGGATATATGATATTATAGGATAGAGGATAGGATAGGATAGAGGATAGGATAGGATTGAGGATAGGATAGGGGATTGGATAGGATAGAGGATAGGATAGGATAGAGGATATTATAGGATAGACGATAGGATAGGATAGAGGATAGGATATCATAGGGATACGATAGGATAGAGGATAGGATAGGATAGAGGACAGGATAGGATAGAGGATAGGATAGGATAGAAAATAGGATACAACAGAGGATAGGATAGGATAGAGGATATTATAGGATAGATGATAGGATAGGATAGAGGATAGGATAGGATTGAGGATAGGATCGGATAGAGGATAGGATAGGATAGAGGATAGGATAGGCTAGAGGATAGGATGGGATAGAGGATAGGATAGGATAGAGGATAGGATAGGATATAGGATAGGATAGGATATATGATATTATAGGATAGAGGATAGGATAGGATAGATGATAGGATAGGACAAACGGTAGTATAGGATAGAGGATAGAATAGGATAGGATAGGATAGGATACGGGATAGGATAGGATTCAGGATAGGATAGGGGATTGGATAGCATAGAGGAGTGAAATAGGATAGAGGATAGGATAGGATAGGGGATAGGATAGGATTGAGGATAGGATAGGATAGATGATAGGATAGGATAGAGGATAGGATAGGATAGAGGATAGGATAGGATAGAGGATAGGATAGGATAGGATAGAGGATGGGATAGGATAGAGGATACAATAGGATAGAGGATAGGATAGGATAGAGGATATTATAGAATAGAGGATTCGATAGAATAGAGTATATTATGGGATAGAGGATTGGATAAGATAGAGGATAGGATAGAGGACAGGATAGAGGATTGGATAGTATAGAGGATATTATAGGATAGAGGTTAGGATAGGATAGAGGATAGGATAGAATAGAGGACAGGATAGGATAGAGGATAGGATAGGACAGAAAATAGGATACGACAGAGGATAGGATAGGATAGAGGATAGGATAGGATAGGGGATAGGATAGGATTGAGGATAGGATAGGATAGAGGATAGGATAGGATAGGGGATAGGATAGGATTGAGGATAGGGTAGGATAGAGGATGGGATCTGATAGAGGATACAATAGGAAAGAGCATAGGATAGGATAGAGGATAGGATAGGATAGAGGATAGAATAGGATAGACGATTGGATAGGATAGAGGATAGGATAGGATTGAGGATAGGATAGGATAGGATAGAGGATAGGTTAGGATAGAGGATAGGATAGGCTAGAGGATATTATGGGATAGAGGATTGGATAAGATGGAGGATTGGATAGGATACATAATAGCATTCAGGATAGGATAGGATAGAGGATATTATAGGATAGACGATTGGATAGGATAGAGGATAGGATAGGATTGAGGATAGGATAGGATAGGATAGAGGATAGGTTAGGATAGAGGATAGGATAGGCTAGAGGATAGGATAGGATAGAGGATAGGATAGGATAGAGGATGGGATAGTATAGACGATATTATACGATATAGGATAGGATAGGATAGGGGATAGGATAGGATTGAGGATAGGATAGGATAGAGGATAGGATAGGATAGAGGATAGGATAGGAAAGAGGATAGGATAGGGTAGAGGATAGGATAGGATAGAGGATTGGATAGGATAGAGGATATTATAGGATAGACGATAGGATAGGATAGAGGATAGGACAGGATAGAGGATGCGACAGGATAGAGGATAGGATAGGATAGAGGATAGGATAGGATAGAGGATTGAATAGGATAGACGATATTATAGGATACAGGATAGGATAGGATAGGGGATAGGATAGGATTGAGGATAGGATAGGATAGAGGATAGGATAGGATAGAGGATAGGATAGGATAGAGGACAGGATAGAGGATTGGATAGTATAGAGGATATTTTAGGGTAGAGGATAGGATAGGATAGAGGATAGGATAGAGGATTGGATAAGATAGAGGATATTATAGAATAGAGGAATGGATAGGATAGAGGATTGGATAGGATAGAGGATATCATAGGATAGACGATTGGATAGCATAGAGGATAGGATAGGATTGAGGATAGGATAGGATAGCATAGAGGATAGGATAGGATAGAGGATAGGATAGGCTAGAGGATAGGATAGGATAGAGGATAGGATAGGATAGAGGATAGGATAGGATATAGGATAGGATAGAGGATTGGATAGGATAGAGGATATTATAGAATAGAGGAATGGATAGGATAGAGGATTGGATAGAATAGAGGATATTATGGGATAGAGGATTGGATAAGATGGAGGATTGGTTAGGATACATAATAGCATTCAGGATAGGATAGGATAGAGGATATTATAGGATAGACGATTGGATAGGATAGAAGATAGGATAGGATTGAGGATAGGATAGGATAGGATAGGGGATAGGTTAGGATAGAGGATAGGATAGGCTAGAGGATAGGATAGGATAGAGGATAGGATAGGATAGAGGATGGGATAGGATAGAGGATACAATAGGATAGAGGATAGGATAGGATAGAGGATATTATAGGATAGAGGTTAGGATAGGATAGAGGATAGGATAGAATAGAGGACAGGATAGGATAGAGGATAGGATAGGACAGAAAATAGGATACGACAGAGGATAGGATAGGATAGAGGATAGGATAGGATAGGGGATAGGATAGGATTGAGGATAGGATAGGATAGAGGATAGGATAGGATAGGGGATAGGATAGGATTGAGGATAGGATAGGATAGAGGATAGGATAGGATAGAGGGTAGGATAGGATAGAGGATAGGATAAGATTGATGATAGGATAGGGGATTGGATAGGATAGAGGATAGGATAGGATAGAGGATATTATAGGATAGAGGATAGGATAGGATAGAGGATGGGATAGGATAGAGGACACAATAGGATAGAGGATAGGATAGGATAGAGGATAGAATAGGATAGAGGATAGGATAGGAAAGAGGATAGGATAGGGTAGAGGATAGGATAGGATAGAGGATTGGATAGGATAGAGGATATTATAGGATAGAGGATAGGATAAGATTGAGGATAGGATAGGGGATTGGATAGGATAGAGGTTAGGATAGGATAGAGGATATTATAGGATAGACGATAGGATAGGATAGAGGATAGGACAGGATAGAGGATACGATAGGATAGAGGATAGGATAGGATAGAGGATGGGATAGGATAGAGGATATCATAGGAAAGACGATTGGATAGGATAGAGGATAGGATAGGATTGAGGATAGGATAGGATAGCATAGAGGATAGGATAGGATAGAGGATAGGATAGGCTAGAGGATAGGATAGGATAGAGGATAGGATAGGATAGAGGATAGGGTAGGATATAGGATAGGATAGGATATATGATATTATAGGATAGAGGATAGGATAGGATAAATGATATTATAGGATAGAGGATAGGATAGGATAGAGGATAGGATAGGACAAAAGGTAGTATAGGATAGAGGATAGAATAGGATATGATAGGATAGGATACGGGATAGGATAGGATTCAGGATAGGATAGGGGATTGGATAGGATAGAGGAGTGAAATAGGATAGAGGATAGGATAGGATAGGGGATAGGATAGGATTGAGGATAGGATAGGATAGAGGATAGGATAGGATAGAGGATAGGATAGGATAGAGGATAGGATAAGATTGAGGATAGGATAGGGGATTGGATAGGATAGAGCATAGGATAGGATAGAGGATAGGATAGGATAGAGGATAGAATAGGATAGAGGATAGGATAGGAAAGAGGATAGGATAGGATAGATAATAGGATAGGATAGAGGATTGGATAGGATAGAGGATATTATAGGCTGGGGGATAGGATAGGGGATTGGGTGGGATAGAGGATAGGATAGAGGATTGGATAGAGGATTGGATAGAATAGAGGATATTATAGGATAGAGGATAGGATAGGATAGAGGATAGGATAGGATAGATGATAGGATAGGATAGAGGATAGGATAGGATAGAGGATAGGATAGGATATAGGATAGGATAGGATAGTGGATAGGATAGAGGATAGGATAGGATTGAGGATAGGATAGGATAGAGGATAGGATAGATGATTGGATAGGATAGAGGATTGGATAGGATACAGAATAGGATTGAGGACGGGATAGGATAGAGGATAGGATACGATACAGGATAGGATAGGATAGAGGATAGGATAGGGGATTGGATATTATAGGAAAGAGGATAGGTTAGGATAGAGGATATTATAGATTAGACTATAGGATAGGATAGAGGATAGGATAGGGGATTGGATAGGATAGAGGATAGGATACGATAGAGCATATTATACGATACAGGATAGGATAGGATAGAGGATAGGATACGATACAGGATAGTATAGGATAGAGGATAGGATAGGGGATTGGATAGGATAGGATAGGATAGAGGATATTATAGGATAGAGCATAGGTTAGGATAGAGGATATTATAGGGTAGACTATAGGATAGGATAGAGGATAGGATAGGGGTTAGGATAAGTTAGAGGATGGGAAAGGACAGAGGATACGATAGGATAGATGATAGGATAGGATAGAGGATTAGATAGAGGATATTATAGGATAGACGATAGGATAGGATAGAGGATAGGATAGTCTAGAGGTTAGGATAGGATAGGATAGGATAGGGGATTGGATAGGATTCAGGATAGGATAGAGGATAGGATAGGACAAACGGTAGGATAGGATAGAGGATAGGATATGATAGAGGGGAGGAAAGGATAGAGGATAGGATACTATGGAGGATAGGATAGGATAGAGGATTGGATTGGATAGAGGGTAGGATACTATAGAGGATAGGATAGGATAGAGGATGGGATAGGATGGAGGATATGATAGGATAGAGAATAGCATAGGATAGATGATATTATAGGAAAGAGGATAGGATATGATAGAGGATACGATATTATAGTGGATAGTATAGGATAGAGGACAGGATAGGATAGAGGATAGGATAGGATAGAAAATAGGATACGACAGAGGATAGGATAGGATAGAGGATGGGATAGTATTGAGGATAGGATAGGGGATTGGATAGGAGAGAGCATAGGATAGGATAGAGGATAGGATAGGATAGAGGATAGAATAGGATAGAGGATAGGATAGGAAAGAGGATAGGATAGGATAGATAATAGGATAGGATAGAGGATTGGATAGGATAGAGGATATTATAGGCTGGAGGATAGGATAGGGGATTGGATAGGATAGAGGATAGGATAGGATAGAGGATATTATAGGATAGACGATAGGATAGGATAGAGGATAGGATATCATAGGGATACGATAGGATAGAGGATAGGATAGGATAGAGGATAGGATAGGATATAGGATAGGATAGGATATATGATATTATAGGATAGAGGATAGGATAGGATAGATGATAGGGTAGAACAAACGGTAGTATAGGATAGAGGATAGAATAGGATAGGATAGGATAGGATACGGGATAGGATAGGATTCAGGATAGGATAGGGGATTGGATAGCATAGAGGAGTGAAATAGGATAGAGGATAGGATAGGATAGGGGATAGGATAGGATTGAGGATAGGATAGGATAGATGATAGGATAGGATAGAGGATAGGATAGGATAGAGGATAGGATAGGGTAGAGGATAGGATAGGATAGGATAGAGGATGGGATAGGATAGAGGATACAATAGGATAGAGGATAGGATAGGATAGAGGATAGAACAGGATAGAGGATAGGATAGTAAAGAGGATAGGATAGGGTAGAGGATAGGATAGGATAGAGGATTGGATAGGATAGAGGATTTTATAGGATAGAGGATAGGATAAGATTGTGGATAGGATAGGGGATTGGATAGGATAGAGGATAGGATAGGATAGAGGATATTATAGGATAGACGATAGGATAGGATAGAGGATAGGATAGGATAGAGGATACGATAGGATAGAGGATAGGATAGGGGATTGGATAGGATAGAGGATAGGATAGGATAGAGGATAGGATATCATAGGGATACGATAGGATAGAGGATAGGATAGGATAGAGGACAGGATAGGATAGAGGATAGGATAGGATAGAAAATAGGATACAACAGAGGATAGGATAGGATAGAGGATATTATAGGATCAAGGATAGGATAGGATAGAGGATGGGATAGGATAGAGGATAGGATAGAGGATTGGATAGGATAGAGGATATTATAGAATAGAGGAATGGATAGGATAGAGGATTGGATAGAATAGAGGATATTATGGGATAGAGGATTGGATAAGATAGAAGATTGGATAGGATACATAATAGCATTCAGGATAGGATAGGAAAGAGGATATTATAGGATAGACGATTGGATAGGATAGAGGATAGGATAGGATTGAGGATAGGATAGGATAGAGGATAAGATAGGATAGAGGATAGGATAGAATAGAGGATAGGATAGGATAGAGGATAGGATAGGATAGAGGATAGGATAGGATATAGGATAGGATAGGATATATGATATTATAGGATAGAGGATAGGATAGGATAGAGGATAGGATAGGATAGAGGATAGGATAGGATAGAGGATAGGATAGGATAGAGGATAGGATAGGATAGAGGATGGGATACGATAGAGGATACAATAGGATAGAGGATAGGATAGGATAGAGAATATTTTAGGGTAGAGGATAGGATAGGATAGAGGATAGGATAGCATAGAGGATAGGATAGAGGATTGGATAGGATAGAGGATATTATAGAATAGAGGATTCGATAGAATAGAGGATATTATGGGATAGAGGATTGGATAAGATAGAGGATAGGATAGAGGACAGGATAGAGGATTGGATAGTATAGAGGATATTGTAGGATAGATGATTGGATAGGATAGAGGATTGGATAGGATAGAGGATATTATAGGATAGAGGATAGGATAAGATTGAGGATAGGATAGGGGATTGGATAGGATAGAGGATAGGATAGGATAGAGGATATTATAGGATAAAGGATAGGATAGGATAGAGGATGGGATAGGATAGAGGATACAATAGGATAGAGGATAGGATAGGATAGAGGATTCGATAGGATACAGGATTGCATTGAGGATAGGATAGGATAGAGGATTGGATAGGATAGAGTATTGGATAGAATAGAGGATATTATAGGATAGAGGATTGGATAGGATAGAGAATAGGATAGAGGATAGTATAGAGGATAGGATAGAGGACAGGATAGAGGATTGGATAGTGTAGAGGATATTATAGGATAGCGGATTGGATAGGATAGAGGATACGATAGAGGATAGTATAGAGGATAGGATAGAGGACAGGATAGAGGATTGGATAGTATAGAGGATATTTTAGGGTAGAGGATAGGATAGGATAGAGGATAGGATAGAGGATTGGATAGGATAGAGGATATTATAGAATAGAGGAATGGATAGGATAGAGGATTGGATAGGATAGAGGATATCATAGGATAGACGATTGGATAGGATAGAGGATAGGATAGGATTGAGGATAGGATAGGATAGCATAGAGGATAGGATAGGATAGAGGATAGGATAGGCTAGAGGATAGGATAGGATAGAGGATAGGATAGGATAGAGGATAGGATAGGATATAGGATAGGATAGGATATATGATATTATAGGATAGAGGATAGGATAGGATAAATGATATTATAGGATAGAGGATAGGATAGGATAGAGGATAGGGTAGGATATATGATATTATAGGATAGAGGATAGGATAAAACAGAGGATAGGATAGGACAAACGGTAGTATAGGATAGAGGATAGAATAGGATAGGATAGGATAGGATACGGGATAGGATAGGATTCAGGATAGGATAGGGGATTGGATAGGGTAGAGGAGTGAAATAGGATAGAGGATAGGATAGGATAGGGGATAGGATAGGATTGAGGATAGGATAGGATAGAGGATAGGATAGGATAGAGGATAGGATATGATAGAGGATAGGATAGGATAGAGGATAGGATAGGATAGATTATAGGATAGGATAGAGGATAGGATAGGGGATTGGATAGGATAGAGGATAGGATACGATAGAGGATATTATAGGATAGAGGTTAGGATAGGATAGAGGATAGGATAGAATAGAGGACAGGATAGGATAGAGGATAGGATAGGACAGAAAATAGGATACGACAGAGGACAGGATAGGATAGAGGATAGGATAGGATAGGGGATAGGATAGGATTGAGGATAGGATAGGATAGAGGATAGGATAGGATAGAGGATAGGATAGGATAGACGAAACGATAGGATAGATAATAGGATACAACAGAGGATAGGATAGGATAGAGGATATTATAGGATAAAGGATAGGATAGGATAGAGGATAGGATAATATAGAGGATAGGATAGAGGATTGGATAGGATAGAGGATATTATAGAATAGAGGAATGGATAGGATAGAGAATTGGATAGAATAGAGGATATTATGGGATAGAGGATTGGATAAGATAGAGGATTGGATAGGATACATAATAGCATTCAGGATAGGATAGGATAGAGGATATTATAGGATAGACGATTGGATAGGATAGAGGATAGGATAGGATTGAGGATAGGATAGGATAGGATAGAGGATAGGATAGGATAGAGGATAGGATCGGCTAGAGGATAGGATAGGATAGAGGATAGGATAGGATAGAGGATAGGATAGGATATAGGATACGATAGGATATATGATATTATAGGATAGAGGATAGGATAGGATAGAGGGTAGGATAGGATATATGATATTATAGGATAGAGGATAGGATAGGATAGAGGATAGGGTAGGATATATGATATTATAGGATAGAGGATAGGATAGATTAGAGGATAGGATAGGACAAACGGTAGTATACGATAGAGGATAGAATAGGATAGGATAGGATAGGATACGGGATAGGATAGGATTCAGGATAGGATAGGGTATTGGATAGGATAGAGGAGTGAAATAGGATAGAGGATAGGATAGGATAGGGGATAGGATAGGATTGAGGATAGGATATCATAGGGATACGTTAGGATAGAGGATAGGATAGGATAGAGGACAGGATAGGATAGAGGATATTATAGGATAGACGATTGGATAGGATAGAGGATAGGATAGGATTGAGGATAGGATAGGATAGGATAGAGGATAGGATAGGATAGAGGATAGGATCGGCTAGAGGATAGGATAGGATAGAGGATAGGATAGGATAGAGGATAGGATAGGATATAGGATACGATAGGATATATGATATTATAGGATAGAGGATAGGATAGGATAGAGGGTAGGATAGGATATATGATATTATAGGATAGAGGATAGGATAGGATAGAGGATAGGGTAGGATATATGATATTATAGGATAGAGGATAGGATAGATTAGAGGATAGGATAGGACAAACGGTAGTATACGATAGAGGATAGAATAGGATAGGATAGGATACGGGATAGGATAGGATTCAGGATAGGATAGGGTATTGGATAGGATAGAGGAGTGAAATAGGATAGAGGATAGGATAGGATAGGGGATAGGATAGGATTGAGGATAGGATATCATAGGGATACGATAGGATAGAGGATAGGATAGGATAGAGGACAGGATAGGATAGAGGATAGGATAGGATAGAAAATAGGATACAACAGAGGATAGGATAGGATAGAGGATATTATAGGATCAAGGATAGGATAGGATAGAGGATGGGATAGGATAGAGGATAGGATAGAGGATTGGATAGGATAGAGGATATTATAGAATAGAGGAATGGATAGGATAGAGGATTGGATAGAATAGAGGATATTATGGGATAGAGGATTGGATAAGATAGAAGATTGGATAGGATACATAATAGCATTCAGGATAGGATAGGAAAGAGGATATTATAGGATAGACGATTGGATAGGATAGAGGATAGGATAGGATTGAGGATAGGATAGGATAGAGGATGAGATAGGATAGAGGATAGGATAGAATAGAGGATAGGATAGGATAGAGGATTATCCTGTATAGGATACAGGATTGCATTGAGGATAGGATAGGATAGAGGATTGGATAGGATAGAGTATTGGATAGAATAGAGGATATTATAGGATAGAGGATTGGATAGGATAGAGAATAGGATAGAGGATAGTATAGAGGATAGGATAGAGGACAGGATAGAGGATTGGATAGTGTAGAGGATATTATAGGATAGCGGATTGGATAGGATAGAGGATAGGATAGAGGATAGTATAGAGGATAGGATAGAGGACAGGATAGAGGATTGGATAGTATAGAGGATATTTTAGGGTAGAGGATAGGATAGGATAGAGGATAGGATAGAGGATTGGATAGGATAGAGGATATTATAGAATAGAGGAATGGATAGGATAGAGGATTGGATAGGATAGAGGATATCATAGGATAGACGATTGGATAGGATAGAGGATAGGATAGGATTGAGGATAGGATAGGATAGCATAGAGGATAGGATAGGATAGAGGATAGGATAGGCTAGAGGATAGGATAGGATAGAGGATAGGATAGGATAGAGGATAGGATAGGATATAGGATAGGATAGGATATATGATATTATAGGATAGAGGATAGGATAGGATAAATGATATTATAGGATAGAGGATAGGATAGGATAGAGGATAGGGTAGGATATATGATATTATAGGATAGAGGATAGGATAGGACAGAGGATAGGATAGGACAAACGGTAGTATAGGATAGAGGATAGGATAGGATAGGATACGGGATAGGATAGGATTCAGGATAGGATAGGGGATTGGATAGGATAGAGGAGTGAAATAGGATAGAGGATAGGATAGGATTGAGGATAGGATAGGATAGAGGATAGGATAGGATAGAGGATAGGATATGATAGAGGATAGGATAGGATAGAGGATAGGATAGGATAGATTATAGGATAGGATAGAGGATAGGATAGGGGATTGGATAGGATAGAGGATAGGATAGGATAGAGGATATTATAGGATAGAGGTTAGGATAGGATAGAGGATAGGATAGAATAGAGGACAGGATAGGATAGAGGATAGGATAGGGCAGAAAATAGGATACGACAGAGGATAGGATAGGATAGAGGATAGGATAGGATAGGGGATAGGATAGGATTGAGGATAGGATAGGATAGAGGATAGGATAGGATAGAGGATAGGATAGGATAGACGAAACGATAGGATAGAAAATAGGATACAACAGAGGATAGGATAGGATAGAGGATATTATAGGATAAAGGATAGGATAGGATAGAGGATTTGATAGGATAGAGGATAGGGTGGGATATATGATATTATAGGATAGAGGATAGGATAGGATAGAGGATAGGATAGGACACGCGGTAGTATAGGATAGAGGATAGAATAGGATATGATAGGATAGGATACGGGATAGGATAGGATTCAGGATAGGATAGGGGATTGGATAGGATAGAGGAGTGAAATAGGATAGAGGATAGGATAGGATAGGGGATAGGATAGGATTGAGGATAGGATAGGATAGAGGATAGGATAGGATAGAGGATAGGATAGGATAGAGGATATTTTAGGGTAGAGGATAGGATAGGATAGAGGATATTATAGGATAGACGATTGGATAGGATAGAGGATAGGATAGGATTGAGGATAGGATAGGATAGGATAGAGGATAGGATAGGATAGAGGACAGGATAGAGGATTGGATAGTATAGAGGATATTTTAGGGTAGAGGATAGGATAGGATAGAGGATAGGATAGAGGATTGGATAGGATAGAGGATATTATAGAATAGAGGAATGGATAGGATAGAGGATTGGATAGGATAGAGGATATCATAGGATAGACGATTGGATAGGATAGAGGATAGGTTAGGATTGAGGATAGGATAGGATAGCATAGAGGATAGGATAGGATAGAGGATAGGATAGGCTAGAGGATAGGATAGGATAGAGGATAGGATAGGATAGAGGATAGGATAGGATATAGGATAGGATAGGATATATGATATTATAGGATAGAGGATAGGATAGGATAAATGATATTATAGGATAGAATATAGGATAGGATAGAGGATAGGGTAGGATATATGATATTATAGGATAGAGGATAGGATAGGACAGAGGATAGGATAGGACAAACGGTAGTATAGGATAGAGGATAGAATAGGATAGGATAGGATAGGATAGGATACGGGATAGGATAGGATTCAGGATAGGATAGGGGATTGGATAGGATAGAGGAGTGAAATAGGATAGAGGATAGGATAGGATAGGGGATAGGATAGGATTGAGGATAGGATAGGATAGAGGATAAGATAGGATAGAGGATAGGATAGGCTAGAGGATAGGATAGGATAGAGGATAGGATAGGATAGAGGATAGGATAGGATATAGGATAGGATAGGATATATGATATTATAGGATAGAGGATAGGATAGGATAGAGGATAGGATAGGATAGAGGATAGGATAGGATAGAGGATAGGATAGGATAGAGGATAGGATAGGATAGAGGATAGGATAGGAAAGAGGATGGGATAGGATAGAGGATACAATAGGATAGAGGATAGGATAGGATAGAGAATATTTTAGGGTAGAGGATAGGATAGGATAGAGGATAGGATAGCATAGAGGATAGGATAGAGGATTGGATAGGATAGAGGATATTATAGAATAGAGGATTCGATAGAATAGAGGATATTATGGGATAGAGGATTGGATAAGATAGAGGATAGGATAGAGGACAGGATAGAGGATTGGATAGTATAGAGGATATTATAGGATAGAGGATTGGATAGGATAGAGGATTGGATAGGATAGAGGATATTATAGGATAGAGGATAGGATAAGATTGAGGATAGGATAGGGGATTGGATAGGATAGAGGATAGGATAGGATAGAGGATATTATAGGATAAAGGATAGGATAGGATAGAGGATGGGATAGGATAGAGGATACAATAGGATAGAGGATAGGATAGGATAGAGGATTCGATAGGATACAGGATTGCATTGAGGATAGGATAGGATAGAGGATTGGATAGGATAGAGTATTGGATAGAATAGAGGATATTATAGGATAGAGGATTGGATAGGATAGAGAATAGGATAGAGGATAGTATAGAGGATAGGATAGAGGACAGGATAGAGGATTGGATAGTATAGAGGATATTATAGGATAGAGGATTGGATAGGATAGAGGATAGGATAGAGGATAGTATCGAGGATAGGATAGAGGACAGGATAGAGGATTGGATAGTATAGAGGATATTTTAGGGTAGAGGATAGGATAGGATAGAGGATGGGATAGGATAGAGGATAGGATAGGATAGAGCATAGGATAGGATAGAGGATAGGATAGGATAGAGGATAGGATAGAGGATAGGTTAGGATAGAGGATAGGATAGGCTAGAGGATAGGATAGGATAGAGGATAGGATAGGATAGAGGATGGGATAGGATAGAGGATACAATAGGATAGAGGATAGGATAGGATAGAGGATAGAATAGGATAGACGATTGGATAGGATAGAGGATAGGATAGGATTGAGGATAGGATAGGATAGGATAGAGGATATTATAGGATAGAGCATAGGTTAGGATAGAGGATATTATAGGGTAGACTATAGGATAGGATAGAGGATAGGATAGGGGATAGGATAACTTAGAGGATGGGAAAGGACAGAGGATACGATAGGATAGATGATAGGATAGGATAGAGGATTAGATAGAGGATATTATAGGATAGACGATAGGATAGGATAGAGGATAGGATAGTCTAGAGGTTAGGATAGGATAGGATAGGATAGGGGATTGGATAGGATTCAGGATAGGATAGAGGATAGGATAGGACAAACGGTAGGATAGGATAGAGGATAGGATATGATAGAGGGGAGGAAAGGATAGAGGATAGGATACTATGGAGGATAGGATAGGATAGAGGATTGGATTGGATAGAGGATAGGATACTATAGTGGATAGGATAGGATAGAGGATGGGATAGGATGGAGGATATGATAGGATAGAGAATAGCATAGGATAGATGATATTATAGGAAAGAGGATAGGATATGATAGAGGATACGATATTATAGTGGATAGTATAGGATAGAGGACAGGATAGGATAGAGGATAGGATAGGATAGAAAATAGGATACGACAGAGGATAGGATAGGATACAGGATGGGATAGTATTGTAACCGTACATTCCTCTTTTGACTGTTTTTATTGGAATTTTCCCTGTCCCGACGACTCAAGGGCAATTTATATTAAGACACGGGGGCCGGTTACTACCCCCAATTCCCTACGCGTGTTAATTCGCGAATGAGATGGATTCGTGCCTCCAGGCACTGGAAAGCGGCGAGGTTTGGACGAGACAAATAAAGCTTGTAGACAAATTACTGGTAAAATTGGCAGTATATTCTTGGAAGAACTATTTTTGTTTTGACTAGCAATCTCTCCGGTATGCTCGGAGATGAGCTATTTGTTTACAGAACGACTCGCGATCTGTCCCGACGTACGGGGCAATAAATTCCTCAATGACGACGCGTTGAATACCGCGTAACGGTAATCCGTACCGAGTTCTCGCAACACGTAAACACGCAATGTACGCCGTGTTACGACGCACGCAGTTCGCTCGCTTTGCCTCTACACCTGGTTCCTTTTTATAAACGATTCTAACGATTTGAATGTGTATCGCGCCTCACGATATGCGAATTCGTGACCTGTCTAACCAACCGTGCACTCGGCCGCGAATGCGTACGAGTAGTCCGGTTGGAGACACACACTAAAAACCCCTGGCACTCCACGCGACCGAGGAGTTTACTCTTCAGCACGATACGTGGCCTCCGAGCAATCTCCGTATCGGTAGCGGCAGAATGACAAGAATTGTGCACAGTCCGCTCGCTCTAATCCGACCCGTGTGCCTGACGCAGTGACGGTTGGACGACTCGTTTCGACCTCGTAACCGATCGAAGGCGAACCCGTCAGACCACCCAAGTATTTGGCCGAATTCTCGTACAAATAGCCCAAGTGGAGACACACACTAAAAACCCCTGGCACTCCACGCAACTAAGAAGTTTACTCTTCAGCACGATGCGTGGCCTCCGAGCAATCTCCGTGTAAGCAGCGGCAGAATGACAAGGATTGTGCAAGGTTCGGTCGTATCGAATCGACCCGAAGGGAAATTGTGAGTTCGTTCGAACAATCCGTATGCGTACGACGCACTGCACGATTGTGGACTTGTCAGACCGTCCATACACTCGTCCGAATGCTCGTACGAGTGGTCTGGATGGAGACGCACACCAAGCCGTAGGTCACGCCACGCTACCAAGGACTACGCTCTTCAGCACGATACGTGGCCTCCGAACGTGTTCCTGATTGATAGCGGCAGAATGATCACGACCATGCAAATCCTACCGAAGCAGTGATGGGCATTTCGAACAAGAACCCCGAAAGTTACGATGACGAAGTGTCCACTCGGTACCACGATTACGACGAAAGATTTACGAATTTTAAATAACCCGTGATAATTACACAGAACACAAACTGCGTCTTAATGCTCGGCAATGCCACAGCGCAGTTTGCACCTGTGACTCCTCGGTTTGAGGCGCGTACGTGTCGAGGATAGAACAGTCGGTTTGCCTGTTCTATCGGGTCGGTTTGACCCCTCGATCGCGTACCGTGTTTCGCCGACGGGACACTTCGCGAGACGCGTGCGGCTAGAACCGCTTCCAGATGTAGAGTGATCTATCTGCGGCACGCATCGACCTCCTTCGATCGGTATCGAGTGGGGATCGATGCGTGCGCATTACGACAAGTGTCGCGATATCTCGCGGTCCTTTTCTCCGTCCGAACTCGCGGGCTACGTCACGGAGCGTTATGGTGGGGTCGACATCGACGTTCAATCTATGGGGTGTATCAATATGTAACCTGTACGGTTACAGTATTGAGGATAGGATAGGGGATTGGATAGGAGAGAGCATAGGATAGGATAGAGGATAGGATAGGATAGAGGATAGAATAGGATAGAGGATAGGATAGGAAAGAGGATAGGATAGGATAGATAATAGGATAGGATAGAGGATTGGATAGGATAGACGATAGGATAGGATAGAGGATAGGATATCATAGGGATACGATAGGATAGAGGATAGGATAGGATAGAGGATAGGATAGGATATAGGATAGGATAGGATATATGATATTATAGGATAGAGGATAGGATAGGATAGAGGATAGGATAGGATTGAGGATAGGATAGGGGATTGGATAGGATAGAGGATAGGATAGGATAGAGGATATTATAGGATAGACGATAGGATAGGATAGAGGATAGGATATCATAGGGATACGATAGGATAGAGGATAGGATAGGATAGAGGACAGGATAGGATAGAGGATAGGATAGGATAGAAAATAGGATACAACAGAGGATAGGATAGGATAGAGGATATTATAGGATAGATGATAGGATAGGAAGGAGGATGGGATAGGATAGAGGATAGGATAAAGGATTGGATAGGATAGAGAATATTACAGAATAGAGGAATGGATAGGATAGAGGATTGGATAGAATAGAGGATATTATGGGATAGAAGATTGGATAAGATAGAGGATTGGACAGGATACATAATAGCATTCAGGATAGGATAGGATAGAGGATATTATAGGATAGACGATTGGATAGGATAGAGGATAGGATAGGATTGAGGATAGGATCGGATAGAGGATAGGATAGGATAGAGGATAGGATAGGCTAGAGGATAGGATAGGATAGAGGATAGGATAGGATAGAGGATAGGATAGGATATAGGATAGGATAGGATATATGATATTATAGGATAGAGGATAGGATAGGATAGATGATAGGGTAGGACAAACGGTAGTATAGGATAGAGGATAGAATAGGATAGGATAGGATAGGATACGGGATAGGATAGGATTCAGGATAGGATAGGGGATTGGTTAGCATAGAGGAGTGAAATAGGATAGAGGATAGGATAGGATAGGGGATAGGATAGGATTGAGGATAGGATAGGATAGATGATAGGATAGGATAGAGGATAGGATAGGATAGAGGATAGGATAGGATAGAGGATAGGATAGGATAGGATAGAGGATGGGATAGGATAGAGGATAGAATAGGATAGAGGATAGGATAGGAAAGAGGATAGAATAGGATAGAGGATAGGATAGGAAAGAGGATAGGATAGGGTAGAGGATAGGATAGGATAGAGGATTGGATAGGATAGAGGATATTATAGGATAGAGGATAGGATAAGATTGTGGATAGGATAGGGGATTGGATAGGATAGAGGATAGGATAGGATAGAGGATATTATAGGATAGACGATAGGATAGGATAGAGGATAGGATAGGATAGAGGATACGATAGGATAGAGGATAGGATAGGGGATTGGATAGGATAGAGGATAGGATAGGATAGAGGATAGGATATCATAGGGATACGATAGGATAGAGGATAGGATAGGATAGAGGACAGGATAGGATAGAGGATAGGATAGGATAGAAAATAGGATACAACAGAGGATAGGATAGGATAGAGGATATTATAGGATCAAGGATAGGATAGGATAGAGGATGGGATAGGATAGAGGATAGGATAGAGGATTGGATAGGATAGAGGATATTGTAGAATAGAGGAATGGATAGGATAGGGGATTGGATAGAATAGAGGATATTATGGGATAGAGGATTGGATAAGATAGAAGATTGGATAGGATACATAATAGCATTCAGGATAGGATAGGATAGAGGATATTATAGGATAGACGATTGGATAGGATAGAGGATAGGATAGGATTGAGGATAGGATAGGATAGAGGATAAGATAGGATAGAGGATAGGATAGAATAGAGGATAGGATAGGATAGAGGATAGGATAGGATAGAGGATAGGATAGGATATAGGATAGGATAGGATATATGATATTATAGGATAGAGGATAGGATAGGATAGAGGATAGGATAGGATAGAGGATAGGATAGGCTAGAGGATAGGATAGGATAGAGGATAGGATAGGATAGAGGATAGGATAGGATATAGGATAGGATAGGATATATGATATTATAGGATAGAGGATAGGATAGGATAAATGATATTATAGGATAGAGGATAGGATAGGATAGAGGATAGGATAGGACAAAAGGTAGTATAGGATAGAGGATAGAATAGGATATGATAGGATAGGATACGGGATAGGATAGGATTCAGGATAGGATATGGGATTGGATAGGATAGAGGAGTGAAATAGGATAGAGGATAGGATAGGATAGGGGATAGGATAGGATTGAGGATAGGATAGGATAGAGGATAGGATAGGATCGAGGATAGGATAGGATAGAGGATAGGATAAGATTGAGGATAGGATAGGGGATTGGATAGGATAGAGCATAGGATAGGATAGAGGATAGGATAGGATAGAGGATAGAATAGGATAGAGGATAGGATAGGAAAGAGGATAGGATAGGATAGATAATAGGATAGGATAGAGGATTGGATAGGATAGAGGATATTATAGGCTGGGGGATAGGATAGGGGATTGGGTGGGATAGAGGATAGGATAGAGGATAGGATAGAGGATTGGATAGAATAGAGGATATTATAGGATAGAGGATAGGATAGGATAGAGGATAGGATAGGATAGATGATAGGATAGGATAGAGGATAGGATAGGATAGAGGATAGGATAGGATAGAGGATTGGATAGGATAGAGGATATTAGAGGATATAGGATAGGATAGGATAGTGGATAGGATAGAGGATAGGATAGGATAGAGGATAGGATAGATGATTGGATAGGATAGAGGATTGGATAGGATACAGAATAGGATTGAGGACGGGATAGGATAGAGGATAGGATAGAAGATAGGATAGAGGATAGGATACGATACAGGATAGGATAAGATAGAGGATAGGATAGGGGATTGGATATTATAGGATAGAGGATATTATAGGAAAGAGGATAGGTTAGGATAGAGGATATTATAGATTAGACTATAGGATAGGATAGAGGATAGGATAGGGGATTGGATAGGATAGAGGATAGGATACGATACAGGATAGTATAGGATAGAGGATAGGATAGGGGATTGGATAGGATAGGATAGGATAGAGGATATTATAGGATAGAGCATAGGTTAGGATAGAGGATATTATAGGGTAGACTATAGGATAGGATAGAGGATAGGATAGGATAGAGGATAGGATAGGATATAGGATAGGATAGGATATATGATATTATAGGATAGAGGATAGGATAGGATAAATGATATTATAGGATAGAGGATAGGATAGGATAGAGGATAGGGTAGGATATATGATATTATAGGATAGAGGATAGGATAAAACAGAGGATAGGATAGGACAAACGGTAGTATAGGATAGAGGATAGAATAGGATAGGATAGGATAGGATACGGGATAGGATAGGATTCAGGATAGGATAGGGGATTGGATAGGGTAGAGGAGTGAAATAGGATAGAGGATAGGATAGGATAGGGGATAGGATAGGATTGAGGATAGGATAGGATAGAGGATAGGATAGGATAGAGGATAGGATATGATAGAGGATAGGATAGGATAGAGGATAGGATAGGATAGATTATAGGATAGGATAGAGGATAGGATAGGGGATTGGATAGGATAGAGGATATTATAGGATAGAGGTTAGGATAGGATAGAGGATAGGATAGAATAGAGGACAGGATAGGATAGAGGATAGGATAGGACAGAAAATAGGATACGACAGAGGATAGGATAGGATAGAGGATAGGATAGGATAGGGGATAGGATAGGATTGAGGATAGGATAGGATAGAGGATAGGATAGGATAGAGGATAGGATAGGATAGAGGATAGGATAGGATAGACGAAACGATAGGATAGAAAATAGGATACAACAGAGGATAGGATAGGATAGAGGATATTATAGGATAAAGGATAGGATAGGATAGAGGATAGGATAATATAGAGGATAGGATAGAGGATTTGATAGGATACAGGATATTATAGAATAGAGGAATGGATAGGATAGAGAATTGGATAGAATAGAGGATATTATGGGATAGAGGATTGGATAAGATAGAGGATTGGATAGGATACATAATAGCATTCAGGATAGGATAGGATAGAGGATATTATAGGATAGACGATTGGATAGGATAGAGGATAGGATAGGATTGAGGATAGGATAGGATAGGATAGAGGATAGGATAGGATAGAGGATAGGATCGGCTAGAGGATAGGATAGGATAGAGGATAGGATAGGATAGAGGATAGGATAGGATATAGGATACGATAGGATATATGATATTATAGGATAGAGGATAGGATAGGATAGAGGGTAGGATAGGATATATGATATTATAGGATAGAGGATAGGATAGGATAGAGGATAGGGTAGGATATATGATATTATAGGATAGAGGATAGGATAGGTTAGAGGATAGGATAGGACAATGGTAGTATACGATAGAGGATAGAATAGGATAGGATAGGATAGGATACGGGATAGGATAGGATTCAGGATAGGATAGGGTATTGGATAGGATAGAGGAGTGAAATAGGATAGAGGATAGGATAGGATAGGGGATAGGATAGGATTGAGGATAGGATAGGACAAACGGTAGAATAGGATAGAGGATAGGATAGGCTATAGGATAGGATAGGATAGGGGATAGGATAGGATTGAGGATAGGATAGGATAGAGGATAGGATAGAGGATAGGATAGAGGATAGGATAGGATAGAGGATAGGATAGGATAGAGGATAGAATAGGATAGAGGATTGCATAGGATAGAGGATATTATAGGATAGAGGATAGGATAAGATTGAGGATAGGATAGGGGATTGGATAGGATAGAGGATAGGTTAGGATAGAGGATATTATAGGATAGACGATAGGATAGGATAGAGGATAGGATATCATAGGGATACGATAGGATAGAGGATAGGATAGGATAGAGGACAGGATAGGATAGAGGATAGGATAGGATAGAAAATAGGATAGGATAGAGGATAGGATAGGATATAGGATAGGATAGGATATATGATATTATAGGATAGAGGATAGGATAGGATAGAGGATAGGATAGGATATATGATATTATAGGATAGAGGATAGGATAGGATAGAGGATAGGGTGGGATATTTGATATTATAGGATAGAGGATAGGATAGGATAGAGGATAGGATAGGACACGCGGTAGTATAGGATAGAGGATAGAATAGGATATGATAGGATAGGATACGGGATAGGATAGGATTCAGGATAGGATAGGGGATTGGATAGGATAGAGGAGTGAAATAGGATAGAGGATAGGATAGGATAGGGGATAGGATAGGATTGAGGATAGGATAGGATAGAGGATAGGATAGGATAGAGGATAGGATAGGATAGAGGATATTTTAGGGTAGAGGATAGGATAGGATAGAGGATATTATAGGATAGACGATTGGATAGGATAGAGGATATTATAGGATAGACGATTGGATAGGATAGAGTATAGGATAGGATTGAGGATAGGATAGGATAGGATAGGATAGAGGATAGGATAGGATAGAGGACAGGATAGAGGATTGGATAGTATAGAGGATATTTTAGGGTAGAGGATAGGATAGGATAGAGGATAGGATAGAGGATTGGATAGGATAGAGGATATTATAGAATAGAGGAATGGATAGGATAGAGGATTGGATAGGATAGAGGATATCATAGGATAGACGATTGGATAGGATAGAGGATAGGATAGGATTGAGGATAGGATAGGATAGCATAGAGGATAGGATAGGATAGAGGATAGGATAGGCTAGAGGATAGGATAGGATAGAGGATAGGATAGGATAGAGGATAGGATAGGATATAGGATAGGATAGGATATATGATATTATAGGATAGAGGATAGGATAGGATAAATGATATTATAGGATAGAGGATAGGATAGGATAGAGGATAGGGTAGGATATATGATATTATAGGATAGAGGATAGGATAGGACAGAGGATAGGATAGGACAAACGGTAGTATAGGATAGAGGATAGAATAGGATAGGATAGGATAGGATACGGGATAGGATAGGATTCAGGATAGGATAGGGGATTGGATAGGATAGAGGAGTGAAATAGGATAGAGGACAGGATAGGATAGGGGATAGGATAGGTTTGAGGATAGGATAGGATAGAGGATAGGATAGGATAGAGGATAGGATATGATAGAGGATAGGATAGGATAGAGGATAGGATAGGATAGATTATAGGATAGGATAGAGGATAGGATAGGGGATTGGATAGGATAGAGGAAAGGATAGGATAGAGGATATTATAGGATAGAGGTTAGGATAGGATAGAGGATAGGATAGAATAGAGGACAGGATAGGATAGAGGATAGGATAGGACAGAAAATAGGATACGACAGAGGATAGGATAGGATAGAGGATAGGATAGGATAGGGGAACGGATAGGATAGAGAATTGGATAGAATAGAGGATATTATGGGATAGAGGATTGGATAAGATAGAGGATTGGATAGGATACATAATAGCATTCAGGATAGGATAGGATAGAGGATATTATAGGATAGACGATTGGATAGGATAGAGGATAGGATAGGATTGAGGATAGGATAGGATAGGATAGAGGATAGGATAGGATAGAGGATAGGATCGGCTAGAGGATAGGATAGGATAGAGGATAGGATAGGATAGAGGATAGGATAGGATATAGGATACGATAGGATATATGATATTATAGGATAGAGGATAGGATAGGATAGAGGGTAGGATAGGATATATGATATTATAGGATAGAGGATAGGATAGGATAGAGGATAGGGTAGGATATATGATATTATAGGATAGAGGATAGGATAGGTTAGAGGATAGGATAGGACAAACGGTAGTATACGATAGAGGATAGATTAGGATAGGATAGGATAGGATACGGGATAGGATAGGATTCAGGATAGGATAGGGTATTGGATAGGATAGAGGAGTGAAATAGGATAGAGGATAGGATAGGATAGGGGATAGGATAGGATTGAGGATAGGATAGGATAGAGGATAGGATAGAGGAAAGGATAGAGGATAGGATAGGATAGAGGATAGAATAGGATAGAGGATTGCATAGGATAGAGGATATTATAGGATAGAGGATAGGATAAGATTGAGGATAGGATAGGGGATTGGATAGGATAGAGGATAGGTTAGGATAGAGGATATTATAGGATAGACGATAGGGTAGGATAGAGGATAGGATATCATAGGGATACGATAGGATAGAGGATAGGATAGGATAGAGGACAGGATAGGATAGAGGATAGGATAGGATAGAAAATAGGATAGGATAGAGGATAGGATAGGATATAGGATAGGATAGGATATATGATATTATAGGATAGAGGATAGGATAGGATAGATTATAGGATAGGATATATGATATTATAGGATAGAGGATAGGATAGGATAGAGGATAGGGTGGGATATATGATATTATAGGATAGAGGATAGGATAGGTTAGAGGATAGGATAGGACAAACGGTAGTATACGATAGAGGATAGAATAGGATAGGATAGGATAGGATACGGGATAGGATAGGATTCAGGATAGGATAGGGTATTGGATAGGATAGAGGAGTGAAATAGGATAGAGGATAGGATAGGATAGGGGATACGATAGGATTGAGGATAGGATAGGACAAACGGTAGAATAGGATAGAGGATAGGATAGGACAAACGGTAGAATAGGATAGAGGATAGGATAGGCTATAGGATAGGATAGGATAGGGGATAGGATAGGATTGAGGATAGGATAGGATAGAGGATAGGATAGGATATATGATATTATAGGATAGAGGATAGGATAGGATAGAGGAGAGGGTAGGATATATGATATTATAGGATAGAGGATAGGATAGGATAGAGGATAGGATAGGACAAACGGTAGTATAGGATAGAGGATAGAATAGGAAATGATAGGATAGGATACGGGATAGGATAGGATTCAGGATAGGATAGGGGATTGAATAGGATAGAGGAGTGAAATAGGATAGAGGATAGGATAGGATAGGGGATGGGTTAGGATAGAGGATATTATAGGATAGACGAGAGGATAGGATAGAGGATAGGATAGGATAGAGGATACGATAGGATAGATTATAGGATAGGATAGAGGATAGGATAGGATAGAAGATAGGATAGGACAGAAAATAGGATACGACAGAGGATAGGATAGGATAGAGGATAGGATAGGATAGGGGATATGATAGGATTGAGGATAGGATAGGATAGAGGATAGGATAGGATAGAGGATAGGATAGGATAGACGATACGATAGGATAGAAAATAGGATACAACAGAGGATAGGATAGGATAGAGGATATTATAGGATAAAGGATAGGATAGGATAGAGGATAGGATAATATAGAGGATAGGATAGAGGATTGGATAGGATAGAGGATATTATAGAATAGAGGAATGGATAGGATATAGGATACGATAGGATATATGATATTATAGGATAGAGGATAGGATAGGATAGAGGATAGGATAGGATATATGATATTATAGGATAGAGGATAGGATAGGATAGAGGATAGGGTAGGATATATGATATTATAGGATAGAGGATAGGATAGGTTAGAGGATAGGATAGGACAAACGGTAGTATACGATAGAGGATAGAATAGGATAGGATAGGATAGGATACGGGATAGGATAGGATTCAGGATAGGATAGGGTATTGGATAGGATAGAGGAGTGAAATAGGATAGAGGATAGGATAGGATAGGGGATAGGGTAGGATTGAGGATAGGATAGGACAAACGGTAGAATAGGATAGAGGATAGGATAGGACAAACGGTAGAATAGGATAGAGGATAGGATAGGTTATAGGATAGGATAGGATAGGGGATAAGATAGGATTGAGGATAGGATAGGATAGAGGATAGGATAGAGGATAGGTTAGAGGATAGGATAGAGGATAGGATAGGATAGAGGATAGGATAGGATAGAGGATTGCATAGGATAGAGGATATTATAGGATAGAGGATAGGATAAGATTGAGGATAGGATAGGGAATTGGATAGGATAGAGGATAGGTTAGGATAGAGGATATTATAGGATAGACGATAGGATAGGATAGAGGATAGGATATCATAGGGATACGATAGGATAGAGGATAGGATAGGATAGAGGACAGGATAGGATAGAGGATAGGATAGGATAGAAAATAGGATAGGATAGAGGATAGGATAGAGGATAGGATAGGATATAGGATAGGATAGGATATATGATATTATAGGATAGAGGATAGGATAGGATAGAGGATAGGATAGGATATATGATATTATAGGATAGAGGATAGGATAGGATAGAGGATAGGGTGGGATATATGATATTATAGGATAGAGGATAGGATAGGATAGAGGATAGGATAGGACAAACGGTAGTATAGGATAGAGGATAGAATAGGATATGATAGGATAGGATACGGGATAGGATAGGATTCAGGATAGGATAGGGGATTGGATAGGATAGAGGAGTGAAATAGGATAGAGGATAGGATAGGATAGGGGATAGGTTAGGATAGAGGATATTATAGGATAGACGAGAGGATAGGATAGAGGATAGGATAGGATAGAGGATACGATAGGATAGATTATAGGATAGGATAGAGGATAGGATAGGATAGAGGATTGCATAGGATAGACGATATTATAGGATAGAGGATAGGATAGGATAGGGGATAGGATAGGATTGAGGATAGGATAAGATAGAGGATAGGATAGGATAGAGGATAGGATAGGATAGAGGACAGGATAGAGGATTGGATAGTATAGAGGATATTTTAGGGTAGAGGATATGATAGGATAGAGGAGTGAAATAGGATAGAGGATAGGATAGGATAGGGGATAGGATAGGATTGAGGATAGGATAGGATAGAGGATAGGATAGGATAGAGGATAGGATAAGGTAGAGGATAGGATAGGATAGAGGATTGGATAGGATAGAGGATATTATAGGATAGAGGATAGGATAAGATTGAGGATAGGATAGGGGATTGGATAGGATAGAGGATAGGATAGGATAGAGGATATTATAGGATAGACGATAGGATAGGATAGAGGATAGGACAGGATAGAGGATACGATAGGATAGAGGATAGGATAGGGTAGAGGATAGGATCGGATAGAGGATTGGATAGGATAGAGGATAGGATAGGATAGAGGATAGGATAGGATACGGGATAGGATAGGATTCAGGATAGGATAGGGGATTGGATAGGATAGATGAGTGAAATAGGATAGAGGATAGGATAGGATAATGGATTGGATAGGATAGAGGATAGAATAGGATAGGATAGGATAGGATACGGGATAGGATAGGATTCAGGATAGGATAGGGGATTGGATAGGATAGAGGAGTGAAATAGGATAGAGGATAGGATAGGATAGGGGATAGGATAGGATTGAGGATAGGATAGGATAGAGGATAGGATAGGATAGAGGATAGGATAGGATAGAGGATAGGATAGGATAGAGGATGGGATAGGATAGAGGATAGGATAGGATAGAGGATGGGATAGGATAGAGGATAAAATAGGATAGAGGATAGGATAGGATAGAGGATATTTTAGGGTAGAGGATAGGATAGGATAGAGGATAGGATAGGATAGAGGATAGGATAGGATAGAGGATAGGATAGGATAGAGGATAGGATAGGATAGAGGATAGGATAGGATAGAGGATAGGATAGGATAGAGGATAGGATAGGATAGAGGATAGGATAGGATAGAGGATAGGATAGGATATATGATATTATAGGATAGAGGATAGGATAGGATAGAGGATAGGGTAGGATATATGATATTATAGGATAGAGGATAGGATAGGATAGAGGATAGGATAGGATAGAGGATAGGATAGGATAGAGGATAGGATAGGATAGAGGATAGGATAGGATAGAGGATAGGATAGGATAGAGGATAGGATAGGATATATGATATTATAGGATAGAGGATAGGATAGGATAGAGGATAGGGTAGGATATATGATATTATAGGATAGAGGATAGGATAGGATAGAGGATAGGATAGGACAAACGGTAGTATAAGATAGAGGATAGAATAGGAAATGATAGGATAGGATACGGGATAGGATAGGATTCAGGATAGGATAGGGGATTGGATAGGATAGAGGAGTGAAATAGGATAGAGGATAGGATAGGATAGGGGATAGGTTAGGATAGAGGATATTATAGGATAGACGAGAGGATAGGATAGAGGATAGGATAGGATAGGGGATAGGATAGGATTGAGGATAGGATAAGATAGAGGATAGGATAGGATAGAGGATAGGATAGGATAGAGGACAGGATAGAGGATTGGATAGTATAGAGGATATTTTAGGGTAGAGGATATGATAGGATAGAGGAGTGAAATAGGATAGCGGATAGGATAGGATAGGGGATAGGATAGGATTGAGGATAGGATAGGATAGAGGATAGGATAGGATAGAGGATAGGATAGGATACGGGATAGGATAGGATACGGGATAGGATAGGATTCAGGATAGGATAGGGGATTGGATAGGATAGATGAGTGAAATAGGATAGAGGATAGGATAGGATAGGGGATTGGATAGGATAGAGGATAGAATAGGATAGGATAGGATAGGATACGGGATAGGATAGGATTCAGGATAGGATAGGGGATTGGATAGGATAGAGGAGTGAAATAGGATAGAGGATAGGATAGGATTGAGGATAGGATAGGATAGAGGATAGGATAGGATAGAGGATAGGATAGGATAGAGGATAGGATAGGATAGAGGATGGGATAGGATAAAGGATAGGATAGGATAGAGGATGGGATAGGATAGAGGATAAAATAGGATAGAGGATAGGATAGGATAGAGGATATTTTAGGGTAGAGGATAGGATAGGATAGAGGATAGGATAGGATAGAGGATAGGATAGGATAGAGGATAGGATAGGGGATAGGATAGGATAGAGGATAGGATGGGATAGAGGATAGGATAGGATAGAGGATAGGATAGGATAGAGGATAGGATAGGATAGAGGATAGGATAGGATATATGATATTATAGGATAGAGGATAGGATAGGATAGAGGATAGGGTAGGATATATGATATTATAGGATAGAGGATAGGATAGGATAGAGGATAGGATAGGACAAACGGTAGTATAGGATAGAGGATAGAATAGGAAATGATAGGATAGGATACGGGATAGGATAGGATTCAGGATAGGATAGGGGATTGGATAGGATAGAGGAGTGAAATAGGATAGAGGATAGGATAGGATAGGGGATAGGTTAGGATAGAGGATATTATAGGATAGACGAGAGGATAGGATAGAGGATAGGATAGGATAGGGGATAGGATAGGATTGAGGATAGGATAAGATAGAGGATAGGATAGGATAGAGGATAGGATAGGATAGAGGACAGGATAGAGGATTGGATAGTATAGAGGATATTTTAGGGTAGAGGATATGATAGGATAGAGGAGTGAAATAGGATAGCGGATAGGATAGGATAGGGGATAGGATAGGATTGAGGATAGGATAGGATAGAGGATAGGATAGGATAGAGGATAGGATAAGGTAGAGGATAGGATAGGATAGAGGATTGGATAGGATAGAGGATATTATAGGATAGAGGATAGGATAAGATTGAGGATAGGATAGGGGATTGGATAGGATAGAGGATAGGATAGGATAGAGGATATTATAGGATAGACGATAGGATAGGATAGAGGATAGGATAGGATAGAGGACAGGATAGAGGATTGGATAGTATAGAGGATATTTTAGGGTAGAGGATAGGATAGGATAGAGGATAGGATAGAGGATTGGATAGGATAGAGGATATTATAGAATAGAGGAATGGATAGGATAGAGGATTGGATAGGATAGAGGATATCATAGGATAGACGATTGGATAGGATAGAGGATAGGATAGGATTGAGGATAGGATAGGATAGCATAGAGGATAGGATAGGATAGAGGATAGGATAGGATAGAGGATAGGATAGGATAGAGGATAGGATAGGATAGAGGATAGGATAGGATATAGGATAGGATAGGATATATGATATTATAGGATAGAGGATAGGATAGGATAAACGGTAGTATAGGATAGAGGATAGAATAGGATAGGATAGAATAGGATACGGGATAGGATAGGATTCAGGATAGGATAGGGGATTGGATAGAATAGAGGACTGAAATAGGAGAGAGGATAGGATAGGATAGTGGATAGGATAGGATTGAGGATAGGATAGGATAGAGGATAGGATAGCATAGAGGATAGGATAGGATACGGGATAGGATAGGATTCAGGATAGGATAGGGGATTGGATAGGATAGATGAGTGAAATAGGATAGAGGATAGGATAGGATAGGGGATTGGATAGGATAGAGGATAGAATAGGATAGGATAGGATAGGATACGGGATAGGATAGGATTCAGGATAGGATAGGGGATTGGATAGGATAGAGGAGTGAAATAGGATAGAGGATAGGATAGGATAGGGGATAGGATAGGATTGAGGATAGGATAGGATACAGGATAGGATAGGATAGAGGATGGGATAGGATAGAGGATAGGATAGGATAGAGGATGGGATAGGATAGAGGATAAAATAGGATAGAGGATAGGATAGGATAGAGGATAGGATAGGATAGAGGATAGGATAGGATAGAGGATAGGGTAGGATAGAGGATAGGATAGGATAGAGGATAGGATAGGATATATGATATTATAGGATAGAGGATAGGATAGGGTAGAGGATAGGATCGGATAGAGGATTGGATAGGATAGAGGATATTATAGGATAGAGGATAGGA
Source organism: Halictus rubicundus (assembly GCF_050948215.1). Lineage (NCBI taxonomy): Eukaryota > Metazoa > Arthropoda > Insecta > Hymenoptera > Halictidae > Halictus > Halictus rubicundus. The sequence goes on from NW_027488911.1 coordinate 104,557, forward strand.
TAAGATTGAGGATAGGATAGGGGATTGGATAGGATAGAGGATAGGATAGGATAGAGGATATTATAGGATAGACGATAGGATAGGATAGAGGATAGGACAGGATACAGGATACGATAGGATAGAGGATAGGATAGGATAGAGGATAGGATAGGATAGAGGATTGAATAGGATAGACGATATTATAGGATACAGGATAGGATAGGATAGGGGATAGGATAGGATTGAGGATAGGATAGGATAGAGGATAGGATAGGATAGAGGATAGGATAGGATAGAGGATAGGATAGGATAGAGGACAGGATAGAGGATTTGATAGTATAGAGGATATTTTAGGGTAGAGGATAGGATAGGATAGAGGATAGGATAGAGGATTGGATAGGATAGAGGATATTATAGAATAGAGGAATGGATAGGATAGAGGATTGGATAGGATAGAGGATATCATAGGATAGACGATTGGATAGGATAGAGGATAGGATAGGATTGAGGATAGGATAGGATAGCATAGAGGATACGATAGAATAGAGGATGGGATAGGATAGAGGATGCAATAGGATAGAGGATAGGATAGGATAGAGGATAGAATAGGATAGAGGATAGGATAGGAAAGAGGATAGGATAGTATAGAGGATAGGATAGGATAGAGGATAGGATAGGATAGAGGATAGGATAGGATAGAGGACAGGATAGAGGATTGGATAGTATAGAGGATATTTTAGGGTAGAGGATAGGATAGGATAGAGGATAGGATAGGATAGAGGATAGGATAGGATAGAGGATAGGATAGGATAGAGGATAGGATAGCATATATGATATTATAGGATAGAGGATAGGATAGGATAGAGGATAGGGTAGGATATATGATATTATAGGATAGAGGATAGGATAGGATAGAGGATAGGATAGGACAAACGGTAGTATAGGATAGAGGATAGAATAGGAAATGATAGGATAGGATACGGGATAGGATAGGATTCAGGATAGGATAGGGGATTGGATAGGATAGAGGAGTGAAATAGGATAGAGGATAGGATAGGATAGGGGATAGGTTAGGATAGAGGATATTATAGGATAGACGAGAGGATAGGATAGAGGATAGGATAGGATAGAGGATACGATAGGATAGATTATAGGTTAGGATAGAGGATAGGATAGGATAGAGGATTGCATAGGATAGACGATATTATAGGATAGAGGATAGGATAGGATAGGGGATAGGATAGGATTGAGGATAGGATAAGATAGAGGATAGGATAGGATAGAGTATAGGATAGGATAGAGGACAGGATAGAGGATTGGATAGTATAGAGGATATTTTAGGGTAGAGGATATGATAGGATAGAGGAGTGAAATAGGATAGAGGATAGGATAGGATAGGGGATAGGATAGGATTGAGGATAGGATAGGATAGAGGATAGGATAGGATAGAGGATAGGATAAGGTAGAGGATAGGATAGGATAGAGGATTGGATAGGATAGAGGATATTATAGGATAGAGGATAGGATAAGATTGAGGATAGGATAGGGGATTGGATAGGATAGAGGATAGGATAGGATAGAGGATATTATAGGATAGACGATAGGATAGGATAGAGGATAGGACAGGATAGAGGATACGATAGGATAGAGGATAGGATAGGGTAGAGGATAGGATCGGATAGAGGATTGGATAGGATAGAGGATATTATAGGATAGAGGATAGGATAAGATTGAGGATAGGATAGGGGATTGGATAGGATAGAGGATAGGATAGGATAGAGGATATTATAGGATAGACGATAGGATAGGATAGAGGATAGGACAGGATACAGGATACGATAGGATAGAGGATAGGATAGGATAGAGGATAGGATAGGATAGAGGATTGAATAGTATAGACGATATTATAGGATACAGGATAGGATAGGATAGGGGATAGGATAGGATTGAGGATAGGATAGGATAGAGGATAGGATAGGATAGAGGATAGCATAGGATAGAGGATAGGATAGGATAGAGGACAGGATAGAGGATTGGATAGTATAGAGGATATTTTAGGGTAGAGGATAGGATAGGATAGAGGATAGGATAGAGGATTGGATAGGATAGAGGATATTATAGAATAGAGGAATGGATAGGATAGAGGATTGGATAGGATAGAGGATATCATAGGATAGACGATTGGATAGGATAGAGGATAGGATAGGATTGAGGATAGGATAGGATAGCATAGAGGATACGATAGAATAGAGGATGGGATAGGATAGAGGATGCAATAGGATAGAGGATAGGATAGGATAGAGGATAGAATAGGATAGAGGATAGGATAGGAAAGAGGATAGGATAGTATAGAGGATAGGATAGGATAGAGGATAGGATAGGATAGAGGATAGGATAGGATAGAGGACAGGATAGAGGATTGGATAGTATAGAGGATATTTTAGGGTAGAGGATAGGATAGGATAGAGGATAGGATAGGATAGAGGATAGGATAGGATAGAGGATAGGATAGGATAGAGGATAGGATAGCATATATGATATTATAGGATAGAGGATAGGATAGGATAGAGGATAGGGTAGGATATATGATATTATAGGATAGAGGATAGGATAGGATAGAGGATAGGATAGGACAAACGGTAGTATAGGATAGAGGATAGAATAGGAAATGATAGGATAGGATACGGGATAGGATAGGATTCAGGATAGGATAGGGGATTGGATAGGATAGAGGAGTGAAATAGGATAGAGGATAGGATAGGATAGGGGATAGGTTAGGATAGAGGATATTATAGGATAGACGAGAGGATAGGATAGAGGATAGGATAGGATAGAGGATACGATAGGATAGATTATAGGTTAGGATAGAGGATAGGATAGGATAGAGGATTGCATAGGATAGACGATATTATAGGATAGAGGATAGGATAGGATAGGGGATAGGATAGGATTGAGGATAGGATAAGATAGAGGATAGGATAGGATAGAGTATAGGATAGGATAGAGGACAGGATAGAGGATTGGATAGTATAGAGGATATTTTAGGGTAGAGGATATGATAGGATAGAGGAGTGAAATAGGATAGAGGATAGGATAGGATAGGGGATAGGATAGGATTGAGGATAGGATAGGATAGAGGATAGGATAGGATAGAGGATAGGATAAGGTAGAGGATAGGATAGGATAGAGGATTGGATAGGATAGAGGATATTATAGGATAGAGGATAGGATAAGATTGAGGATAGGATAGGGGATTGGATAGGATAGAGGATAGGATAGGATAGAGGATATTATAGGATAGACGATAGGATAGGATAGAGGATAGGACAGGATAGAGGATACGATAGGATAGAGGATAGGATAGGGTAGAGGATAGGATCGGATAGAGGATTGGATAGGATAGAGGATATTATAGGATAGAGGATAGGATAAGATTGAGGATAGGATAGGGGATTGGATAGGATAGAGGATAGGATAGGATAGAGGATATTATAGGATAGACGATAGGATAGGATAGAGGATAGGACAGGATACAGGATACGATAGGATAGAGGATAGGATAGGATAGAGGATAGGATAGGATAGAGGATTGAATAGTATAGACGATATTATAGGATACAGGATAGGATAGGATAGGGGATAGGATAGGATTGAGGATAGGATAGGATAGAGGATAGGATAGGATAGAGGATAGCATAGGATAGAGGATAGGATAGGATAGAGGACAGGATAGAGGATTGGATAGTATAGAGGATATTTTAGGGTAGAGGATAGGATAGGATAGAGGATAGGATAGAGGATTGGATAGGATAGAGGATATTATAGAATAGAGGAATGGATAGGATAGAGGATTGGATAGGATAGAGGATATCATAGGATAGACGATTGGATAGGATAGAGGATAGGATAGGATTGAGGATAGGATAGGATAGCATAGAGGATACGATAGAATAGAGGATGGGATAGGATAGAGGATGCAATAGGATAGAGGATAGGATAGGATAGAGGATAGAATAGGATAGAGGATAGGATAGGAAAGAGGATAGGATAGTATAGAGGATAGGATAGGATAGAGGATAGGATAGGATAGAGGATAGGATAGGATAGAGGACAGGATAGAGGATTGGATAGTATAGAGGATATTTTAGGGTAGGGGATAGGATAGGATAGAGGAGTGAAATAGGATAGAGGATAGGATAGGATAGGGGATAGGATAGGATTGAGGATAGGATAGGATAGAGGATAGGATAGGATAGAGGATAGGATAAGGTAGAGGATAGGATAGGATAGAGGATTGGATAGGATAGAGGATATTATAGGATAGAGGATAGGATAAGATTGAGGATAGGATAGGGGATTGGATAGGATAGAGGATAGGATAGGATAGAGGATATTATAGGATAGACGATAGGATAGGATAGAGGATAGGACAGGATAGAGGATACGATAGGATAGAGGATATTATAGAATAGAGGATTCGATAGAATAGAGGATATTATGGGATAGAGGATTGGATAAGATAGAGGATAGGATAGAGGACAGGATAGAGGATTGGATAGTATAGAGGATATTATAGGATAGATGATTGGATAGGATAGAGGATTAGATAGGATAGAGGATATTATAGGATAGAGGATAGGATAAGATTGAGGATAGGATAGGATAGAGGATAGGATAGGATAGAGGATAGGATATGATAGAGGATAGGATAGGATAGAGGATAGGATAGGATAGATTATAGGATAGGATAGAGGATAGGATAGGGGATTGGATAGGATAGAGGATAGGATAGGATAGAGGATAGGATAGGATAGAGGATAGGATATGATAGAGGATAGGATAGGATAGAGGATAGGATAGGATAGATTATAGGATAGGATAGAGGATAGGATAGGGGATTGGATAGGATAGAGGATAGGATACGATAGAGGATATTATAGGATAGAGGTTAGGATAGGATAGAGGATACGATAGGATAGAGGATACAATAGGATAGGATAGAGAATTGGATAGCATACAGGATTGCATTGAGGATAGGATAGGATAGAGGATACAATAGGATATAGGATAGGATAGAGAATTGGATAGGATACAGGATTGCATTGAGGATAGGATAGGATAGAGGATACAATAGGATATAGGATAGGATAGGATAAAGGATGGGATAGTATTGAGGATAGGATAGGGGATTGGATAGTACAAACGGTAGGATAGAGGATAGGGTAGGATATATGATATTATAGGATAGAGGATAGGTTAGGATAGAGGATAGGATAGGCTAGAGGATAGGATAGGATAGAGGATAGGATAGAGGATTGGATAGGATAGAGGATATTATAGAATAGAGGATTCGATAGAATAGAGGATATTATGGGATAGAGGATTGGATAAGATAGAGGATAGGATAGAGGACAGGATAGAGGATTGGATAGTATAGAGGATATTATAGGATAGATGATTGGATAGGATAGAGGATTGGATAGGATAGAGGATATTATAGGATAGAGGATAGGATAAGATTGAGGATAGGATAGGGGATTGGATAGGATAGAGGATAGGATAGGATAGAGGATATTATAGGATAAAGGATAGGATAGGATAGAGGATGGGATAGGATAGAGGATACAATAGGATAGAGGATAGGATAGGATAGAGGATTCGATAGGATACAGGATTGCATTGAGGATAGGATAGGATAGAGGATTGGATAGGATAGAGTATTGGATAGAATAGAGGATATTATAGGATAGAGGATTGGATAGGATAGAGAATAGGATAGAGGATAGTATAGAGGATAGGATAGAGGACAGGATAGAGGATTGGATAGTGTAGAGGATATTATAGGATAGCGGATTGGATAGGATAGAGGATAGGATAGAGGATAGTATAGAAGATAGGATAGAGGACAGGATAGAGGATTGGATAGTATAGAGGATATTATAGGATAGATGATTGGATAGGATAGAGGATTGGATAGGATAGAGGATATTATAGGATAGAGGATAGGATAAGATTGAGGATAGGATAGGGGATTGGATAGGATAGAGGATAGGATAGGATAGAGGATATTATAGGATAAAGGATAGGATAGGATAGAGGATGGGATAGGATAGAGGATACAATAGGATAGAGGATAGGATAGGATAGAGGATTCGATAGGATACAGGATTGCATTGAGGATAGGATAGGATAGAGGATTGGATAGGATAGAGTATTGGATAGAATAGAGGATATTATAGGATAGAGGATTGGATAGGATAGAGAATAGGATAGAGGATAGTATAGAGGATAGGATAGAGGACAGGATAGTGGATTGGATAGTGTAGAGGATATTATAGGATAGCGGATTGGATAGGATAGAGGATAGGATAGAGGATAGTATAGAGGATAGGATAGAGGACAGGATAGAGGATTGGATAGTATAGAGGATATTATAGGATAGATGATTGGATAGGATAGAGGATTGGATAGGATAGAGGATATTATAGGATAGAGGATAGGATAAGATTGAGGATAGGATAGGGGATTGGATAGGATAGAGGATAGGATAGGATAGAGGATATTATAGGATAAAGGATAGGATAGGATAGAGGATGGGATAGGATAGAGGATACAATAGGATAGAGGATAGGATAGGATAGAGGATTCGATAGGATACAGGATTGCATTGAGGATAGGATAGGATAGAGGATTGGATAGGATAGAGTATTGGATAGAATAGAGGATACTATAGGATAGAGGATTGGATAGGATAGAGAATAGGATAGAGGATAGTATAGAGGATAGGATAGAGGACAGGATAGAGGATTGGATAGTGTAGAGGATATTATAGGATAGCGGATTGGATAGGATAGAGGATAGGATAGAGGATAGTATAGAGGATAGGATAGAGGACAGGATAGAGGATTGGATAGTATAGAGGATATTTTAGGGTAGAGGATAGGATAGGATAGAGGATAGGATAGAGGATTGGATAGGATAGAGGATATTATAGAATAGAGGAATGGATAGGATAGAGGATTGGATAGGATAGAGGATATCATAGGATAGACGATTGGATAGGGTAGAGGATAGGATAGGATTGAGGATAGGATAGGATAGCATAGAGGATAGGATAGGATAGAGGATAGGATAGGCTAGAGGATAGGATAGGATAGAGGATAGGATAGGGGATTGGATAGGATAGAGGATAGGATACGATAGAGGATTGGATAGGATAGAGGATAGGATAGGATAGATTATAGGATAGGATAGAGGATAGGATAGGGGATTGGATAGGATAGAGGATAGGATACGATAGAGGATATTATAGGATAGAGGTTAGGATAGGATAGAGGATAGGGTAGGATATATGATATTATAGGATAGAGGATAGGATAGGACAGAGGATAGGATAGGACAAACGGTAGTATAGGATAGAGGATAGAATAGGATAGGATAGGATAGGATACGGGATAGGATAGGATTCAGGATAGGATAGGGGATTGGATAGGATAGAGGAGTGAAATAGGATAGAGGATAGGATAGGATAGGGGATAGGATAGGATTGAGGATAGGATAGGATGGAGGATAGGATAGGATAGAGGATAGGATATGATAGAGGATAGGATAGGATAGAGGATAGGATAGGATAGATTATAGGATAGGATAGAGGATAGGATAGGGGATTGGATAGGATAGAGGATAGGATAGGATAGAGGATATTATAGGATAGAGGTTAGGATAGGATAGAGGATAGGATAGAATAGAGGACAGGATAGGATAGAGGATAGGATAGGACAGAAAATAGGATACGACAGAGGATAGGATAGGATAGAGGATAGGATAGGATAGGGGATAGGATAGGATTGAGGATAGGATAGGATAGAGGATAGGATAGGATAGAGGATAGGATAGGATAGACGAAACGATAGGATAGAAAATAGGATACAACAGAGGATAGGATAGGATAGAGGATATTATAGGATAAAGGATAGGATAGGATAGAGGATAGGATAATATAGAGGATAGGATAGAGGATTTGATAGGATACAGGATATTATAGAATAGAGGAATGGATAGGATAGAGAATTGGATAGAATAGAGGATATTATGGGATAGAGGATTGGATAAGATAGAGGATTGGATAGGATACATAATAGCATTCAGGATAGGATAGGATAGAGGATATTATAGGATAGACGATTGGATAGGATAGAGGATAGGATAGGATTGAGGATAGGATAGGATAGGATAGAGGATAGGATAGGATAGAGGATAGGATCGGCTAGAGGATAGGATAGGATAGAGGACAGGATAGGATAGAGGATAGGATAGGATATAGGATACGAAAGGATATATGATATTATAGGATAGAGGATAGGATAGGATAGAGGGTAGGATAGGATATATGATATTATAGGATAGAGGATAGGATAGGATAGAGGATAGGGTAGGATATATGATATTATAGGATAGAGGATAGGATAGGTTAGAGGATAGGATAGGACAAACGGTAGTATACGATAGAGGATAGAATAGGATAGGATAGGATAGGATACGGGATAGGATAGGATTCAGGATAGGATAGGGTATTGGATAGGATAGAGGAGTGAAATAGGATAGAGGATAGGATAGGATAGGGGATAGGATAGGATTGAGGATAGGATAGGACAAACGGTAGAATAGGATAGAGGATAGGATAGGACAAACGGTAGAATAGGATAGAGGATAGGATAGGCTATAGGATAGGATAGGATAGGGGATAGGATAGGATTGAGGATAGGATAGGATAGAGGATAGGATAGAGGATAGGATAGAGGATAGGATAGGATAGAGGATAGAATAGGATAGAGGATTGCATAGGATAGAGGATATTATAGGATAGAGGATAGGATAAGATTGAGGATAGGATAGGGGATTGGATAGGATAGAGGATAGGTTAGGATAGAGGATATTATAGGATAGACGATAGGATAGGATAGAGGATAGGATATCATAGGGATACGATAGGATAGAGGATAGGATAGGATAGAGGACAGGATAGGATAGAGGATAGGATAGGATAGAAAAAAGGATAGGATAGAGGATAGGATAGGATATAGGATAGGATAGGATAGAGGATAGGATAGGATAGAGGATAGGATAGGATAGAGGATAGGATAGGATATATGATATTATAGGATACAGGATAGGATAGGATAGAGGATAGGGTAGGATATATGATATTATAGGATAGAGGATAGGATAGGATAGAGGATAGGATAGGACAAACGGTAGTATAGGATAGAGGATAGAATAGGAAATGATAGGATAGGATACGGGATAGGATAGGATTCAGGATAGGATAGGGGATTGGATAGGATAGAGGAGTGAAATAGGATAGAGGATAGGATAGGATAGGGGATAGGTTAGGATAGAGGATATTATAGGATAGACGAGAGGATAGGATAGAGGATAGGATAGGATAGAGGATACGATAGGATAGATTATAGGATAGGATAGAGGATAGGATAGGATAGAGGATTGCATAGGATAGACGATATTATAGGATAGAGGATAGGATAGGATAGGGGATAGGATAGGATTGAGGATAGGATAGGATAGAGGATAGGATAGGATAGAGGATAGGATAGGATAGAGGATAGGATAGGATAGAGGACAGGATAGAGGATTGGATAGTATAGAGGATATTTTAGGGTAGAGGATATGATAGGATAGAGGAGTGAAATAGGATAGAGGATAGGATAGGATAGGGGATAGGATAGGATTGAGGATAGGATAGGATAGAGGATAGGATAGGATAGAGGATAGGATAAGGTAGAGGATAGGATAGGATAGAGGATTGGATAGGATAGAGGATATTATAGGATAGAGGATAGGATAAGATTGAGGATAGGATAGGGGATTGGATAGGATAGAGGATAGGATAGGATAGAGGATATTATAGGATAGACGATAGGATAGGATAGAGGATAGGACAGGATAGAAGATACGATAGGATAGAGGATAGGATAGGGTAGAGGATAGGATAGGATAGAGGATATTATAGGATAAAGGATAGGATAGGATAGAGGATGGGATAGGATAGAGGATACAATAGGATAGAGGATAGGATAGGATAGAGGATTCGATAGGATACAGGATTGCATTGAGGATAGGATAGGATAGAGGATTGGATAGGATAGAGTATTGGATAGAATAGAGGATATTATAGGATAGAGGATTGGATAGGATAGAGAATAGGATAGAGGATAGTATAGAGGATAGGATAGAGGACAGGATAGAGGATTGGATAGTGTAGAGGATATTATAGGATAGCGGATTGGATAGGATAGAGGATAGGATAGAGGATAGTATAGAGGATAGGATAGAGGACAGGATAGAGGATTGGATAGTATAGAGGATATTATAGGATAGATGATTGGATAGGATAGAGGATTGGATAGGATAGAGGATATTATAGGATAGAGGATAGGATAAGATTGAGGATAGGATAGGGGATTGGATAGGATAGAGGATAGGATAGGATAGAGGATATTATAGGATAAAGGATAGGATAGGATAGAGGATGGGATAGGATAGAGGATACAATAGGATAGAGGATAGGATAGGATAGAGGATTCGATAGGATACAGGATTGCATTGAGGATAGGATAGGATAGAGGATTGGATAGGATAGAGTATTGGATAGAATAGAGGATATTATAGGATAGAGGATTGGATAGGATAGAGAATAGGATAGAGGATAGTATAGAGGATAGGATAGAGGACAGGATAGTGGATTGGATAGTGTAGAGGATATTATAGGATAGCGGATTGGATAGGATAGAGGATAGGATAGAGGATAGTATAGAGGATAGGATAGAGGACAGGATAGAGGATTGGATAGTATAGAGGATATTATAGGATAGATGATTGGATAGGATAGAGGATTGGATAGGATAGAGGATATTATAGGATAGAGGATAGGATAAGATTGAGGATAGGATAGGGGATTGGATAGGATAGAGGATAGGATAGGATAGAGGATATTATAGGATAAAGGATAGGATAGGATAGAGGATGGGATAGGATAGAGGATACAATAGGATAGAGGATAGGATAGGATAGAGGATTCGATAGGATACAGGATTGCATTGAGGATAGGATAGGATAGAGGATTGGATAGGATAGAGTATTGGATAGAATAGAGGATACTATAGGATAGAGGATTGGATAGGATAGAGAATAGGATAGAGGATAGTATAGAGGATAGGATAGAGGACAGGATAGAGGATTGGATAGTATAGAGGATATTTTAGGGTAGAGGATAGGATAGGATAGAGGATAGGATAGAGGATTGGATAGGATAGAGGATATTATAGAATAGAGGAATGGATAGGATAGAGGATTGGATAGGATAGAGGATATCATAGGATAGACGATTGGATAGGGTAGAGGATAGGATAGGATTGAGGATAGGATAGGATAGCATAGAGGATAGGATAGGATAGAGGATAGGATAGGCTAGAGGATAGGATAGGATAGAGGATAGGATAGGGGATTGGATAGGATAGAGGATAGGATACGATAGAGGATTGGATAGGATAGAGGATAGGATAGGATAGATTATAGGATAGGATAGAGGATAGGATAGGGGATTGGATAGGATAGAGGATAGGATACGATAGAGGATATTATAGGATAGAGGTTAGGATAGGATAGAGGATAGGGTAGGATATATGATATTATAGGATAGAGGATAGGATAGGACAGAGGATAGGATAGGACAAACGGTAGTATAGGATAGAGGATAGAATAGGATAGGATAGGATAGGATACGGGATAGGATAGGATTCAGGATAGGATAGGGGATTGGATAGGATAGAGGAGTGAAATAGGATAGAGGATAGGATAGGATAGGGGATAGGATAGGATTGAGGATAGGATAGGATGGAGGATAGGATAGGATAGAGGATAGGATATGATAGAGGATAGGATAGGATAGAGGATAGGATAGGATAGATTATAGGATAGGATAGAGGATAGGATAGGGGATTGGATAGGATAGAGGATAGGATAGGATAGAGGATATTATAGGATAGAGGTTAGGATAGGATAGAGGATAGGATAGAATAGAGGACAGGATAGGATAGAGGATAGGATAGGACAGAAAATAGGATACGACAGAGGATAGGATAGGATAGAGGATAGGATAGGATAGGGGATAGGATAGGATTGAGGATAGGATAGGATAGAGGATAGGATAGGATAGAGGATAGGATAGGATAGACGAAACGATAGGATAGAAAATAGGATACAACAGAGGATAGGATAGGATAGAGGATATTATAGGATAAAGGATAGGATAGGATAGAGGATAGGATAATATAGAGGATAGGATAGAGGATTTGATAGGATACAGGATATTATAGAATAGAGGAATGGATAGGATAGAGAATTGGATAGAATAGAGGATATTATGGGATAGAGGATTGGATAAGATAGAGGATTGGATAGGATACATAATAGCATTCAGGATAGGATAGGATAGAGGATATTATAGGATAGACGATTGGATAGGATAGAGGATAGGATAGGATTGAGGATAGGATAGGATAGGATAGAGGATAGGATAGGATAGAGGATAGGATCGGCTAGAGGATAGGATAGGATAGAGGACAGGATAGGATAGAGGATAGGATAGGATATAGGATACGATAGGATATATGATATTATAGGATAGAGGATAGGATAGGATAGAGGGTAGGATAGGATATATGATATTATAGGATAGAGGATAGGATAGGATAGAGGATAGGGTAGGATATATGATATTATAGGATAGAGGATAGGATAGGTTAGAGGATAGGATAGGACAAACGGTAGTATACGATAGAGGATAGAATAGGATAGGATAGGATAGGATACGGGATAGGATAGGATTCAGGATAGGATAGGGTATTGGATAGGATAGAGGAGTGAAATAGGATAGAGGATAGGATAGGATAGGGGATAGGATAGGATTGAGGATAGGATAGGACAAACGGTAGAATAGGATAGAGGATAGGATAGGACAAACGGTAGAATAGGATAGAGGATAGGATAGGCTATAGGATAGGATAGGATAGGGGATAGGATAGGATTGAGGATAGGATAGGATAGAGGATAGGATAGAGGATAGGATAGAGGATAGGATAGGATAGAGGATAGAATAGGATAGAGGATTGCATAGGATAGAGGATATTATAGGATAGAGGATAGGATAAGATTGAGGATAGGATAGGGGATTGGATAGGATAGAGGATAGGTTAGGATAGAGGATATTATAGGATAGACGATAGGATAGGATAGAGGATAGGATATCATAGGGATACGATAGGATAGAGGATAGGATAGGATAGAGGACAGGATAGGATAGAGGATAGGATAGGATAGAAAAAAGGATAGGATAGAGGATAGGATAGGATATAGGATAGGATAGGATAGAGGATAGGATAGGATAGAGGATAGGATAGGATAGAGGATAGGATAGGATATATGATATTATAGGATACAGGATAGGATAGGATAGAGGATAGGGTAGGATATATGATATTATAGGATAGAGGATAGGATAGGATAGAGGATAGGATAGGACAAACGGTAGTATAGGATAGAGGATAGAATAGGAAATGATAGGATAGGATACGGGATAGGATAGGATTCAGGATAGGATAGGGGATTGGATAGGATAGAGGAGTGAAATAGGATAGAGGATAGGATAGGATAGGGGATAGGTTAGGATAGAGGATATTATAGGATAGACGAGAGGATAGGATAGAGGATAGGATAGGATAGAGGATACGATAGGATAGATTATAGGATAGGATAGAGGATAGGATAGGATAGAGGATTGCATAGGATAGACGATATTATAGGATAGAGGATAGGATAGGATAGGGGATAGGATAGGATTGAGGATAGGATAGGATAGAGGATAGGATAGGATAGAGGATAGGATAGGATAGAGGATAGGATAGGATAGAGGACAGGATAGAGGATTGGATCGTATAGAGGATATTTTAGGGTAGAGGATATGATAGGATAGAGGAGTGAAATAGGATAGAGGATAGGATAGGATAGGGGATAGGATAGGATTGAGGATAGGATAGGATAGAGGATAGGATAGGATAGAGGATAGGATAAGGTAGAGGATAGGATAGGATAGAGGATTGGATAGGATAGAGGATATTATAGGATAGAGGATAGGATAAGATTGAGGATAGGATAGGGGATTGGATAGGATAGAGGATAGGATAGGATAGAGGATATTATAGGATAGACGATAGGATAGGATAGAGGATAGGACAGGATAGAAGATACGATAGGATAGAGGATAGGATAGGGTAGAGGATAGGATCAGATAGAGGATTGGATAGGATAGAGGATATTATAGGATAGAGGATAGGATAAGATTGAGGATAGGATAGGGGATTGGATAGGATAGAGGATAGGATAGGATAGAGGATATTATAGGATAGACGATAGGATAGGATAGAGGATAGGACAGGTTACAGGATACGATAGGATAGAGGATAGGATAGGATAGAGGATAGGATAGGATAGAGGATTGAATAGGATAGACGATATTATAGGATACAGGATAGGATAGGATAGGGGATAGGATAGGATTGAGGATAGGATAGGATAGAGGATAGGATAGGATAGAGGATAGGATAGGATAGAGGATAGGATAGGATAGAGGACAGGATAGAGGATTGGATAGTATAGAGGATATTTTAGGGTAGAGGATAGGATAGGATAGAGGATAGGATAGAGGATTGGATTTGTATAGAGGATATTTTAGGGTAGAGGATAGGATAGGATACGGGATAGGATAGGATTCAGGATAGGATAGGGGATCGGATAGAATAGAGGATATTATGGGATAGAGGATTGGATAAGATAGAGGATAGGATAGAGGATAGTATAGAGGATAGGATAGAGGACAGGATACAGGATTGGATAGTATAGAGGATATTATAGGATAGAGGTTTGGATTGGATAGAGGATAGGATAGGATAGAGGATAGATGATAGGATAGGATTGAGGATTGGATAGGATACAGGATAGGATAGAGGACAGGATAGAGGATTGGATAGTATAGAGGATATTATAGGATAGAGGATTGGATAGTATAGAGGATAGGATAGAGGATAGTATAGAGGATAGGATAGAGGACAGGATAGAGGATTGGATTTGTATAGAGGCTATTTTAGGGTAGAGGATAGGATAGGAAAGAGGATAGGATAGGATAGAGGATAGGATAGAGGATTGGTTAGGATAGAGGATAGGATAGGCTAGAGGATAGGATAGGATAGAGGATAGGATAGGATAGAGGATAGGACAGGATATAGGATAGGATAGGATATATGATATTATAGGATAGAGGATAGGATAGGATAGAGGATAGGATAGGATATATGATATTATAGGATAGAGGATAGGGTAGGATAGAGGATAGGGTAGGGTATATGATATTATAGGATAGAGGATAGGATAGGATTCAGGATAGGATAGGGGATTGGATAGGATAGAGGAGTGAAATAGGATAGAGGATAGGATAGGATAGGGGATAGGATAGGATTGAGGATAGGATAGGATAGAGGATAGGATAGGATAGAGGATAGGATAGGTTAGAGGATATGATAGGATAGAGGATAGGGTAGGATAGAGGATAGGGTAGGGTATATGATATTATAGGATAGAGGATAGGATAGGATTCAGGATAGGATAGGGGATTGGATAGGATAGAGGAGTGAAATAGGATAGAGGATAGGATAGGATAGGGGATAGGATAGGATTGAGGATAGGATAGGATAGAGGATAGGATAGGATAGAGGATAGGATAGGTTAGAGGATATGATAGGATAGAGGATAGGATAGGATAGAGGATGGGATAGGGTAGTGGATACAATAGGATAGAGGATAGGATAGGATAGAGGATAGAATAGGATAGAGGATAGGATAGGATAGGAAAGAGGATAGGATACTATAGAGGATAGGATAGGATAGAGGATTGGATAGGATAGAGGATATTATAGAATAGAGGAATGGATAGGGTAGAGGATTGGATAGAATAGAGGATATTATGGGATAGAGGATTGGATAAGATAGAGGATAGGATAGAGGATAGTATAGAGGATAGGATAGAGGACAGGATAGAGGATTGGATAGTATAGAGGATATTATAGGATAGAGGTTTGGATTGGATAGAGGATATTAAAGGATAGAGGATAGGATAAGATTGAGGATAGGATAGGGGATTGGATAGGATAGAGTATAGGATAGGATAGAGGATATTATAGGATAGATGATAGGATGGGATAGAGGATAGGATAGGATAGAGGATACGATATTATAGAAAATAGGATAGGATAGAGGATATTATAGGATAGAGGATAGGATAGGATAGAGGATGGGATAGGATAGAGGATACAATAGGAAAGAGGATAGGATAGGATAGAGGATTGCATTGAGGATAGGATAGGATAGAGGATACAATAGGATATAGGATAGGATAGGATAGAGGATGGGATAGTATTGAGGATAGGATAGGGGATTGGATAGGACAAACGGTAGTATAGGATAGAGGATAGAATAGGATAGGATAGGATAGGATACGGGATAGGATAGGATTCAGGATAGGATAGGGGATTGGATAGGATAGAGGAGTGAAATAGGATAGAGGATAGGATAGGATAGGGGATAGGATAGGATTGAGGATAGGATAGGATAGACGATAGGATAGGATAGAGGATAGGATAGGATAGAGGATAGGATAGGATAGAGGATATTTTAGGGTAGAGGATATTATAGGATAGAGGATTGGATAGGATGGAGAATAGGATAGAGGATAGTATAGAGGATAGGATGGAGGACAGGATAGAGGATTGGATAGTATAGAGGATATTATAGGATAGAGGATAGGATAGGATAGGGGATAGGATAGGATTGAGGATAGGATAGGCTAGAGGATAGGATAGGATAGAGGATAGGATAGGATAGAGGATAGGATAGGATAGAGGATGGGATAGGATAGTGGATACAATAGGATAGAGGATAGGATAGGATAGAGGATAGAATAGGATAGAGGATAGGATAGGAAAGAGGATAGGATAGTATAGAGGATAGGATAGGATAGAGGATTGGATAGGATAGAGGATATTATAGAATAGAGGAATGGATAGGGTAGAGGATTGGATAGAATAGAGGATATTATGGGATAGAGGATTGGATAAGATAGAGGATAGGATAGAGGATAGTATAGAGGATAGGATAGAGGACAGGATAGAGGATTGGATAGTATAGAGGATATTATAGGATAGAGGTTTGGATAGGATAGAGGATATTATAGGATAGAGGATAGGATAAGTTTGAGGATAGGATAGGGGATTGGATAGGATAGAGGATAGGATAGGATAGAGGATATTATAGGATAGACGATAGGATAGGATAGAGGATAGGATAGGATAGAGGATACGATAGGATAGAAAATAGGATCCAACAGAGGATAGGATAGGATAGAGGATATTATAGGATAGAGGATAGGATAGGATAGAGGATGGGATAGGATAGAGGATACAATAGGATAGAGGATAGGACAGGATAGAGGATTGGATAGGATACAGGATTGCATTGAGGATAGGATAGGATAGAGGAAAGGATAGAGGATAGGATAGAGGATTGGATAGGATAGAGTATTGGATAGAATAGAGGATATTATAGGATCGAGGATTGGATAGGATAGAGGATAGGATGGAGGATAGTATAGAGGATAGGATAGAGGACAGGATAGAGGATTGGATAGTATAGACGATATTATAGGATAGAGGGTTGGATAGTATAGAGGATAGGATAGAGGATAGTATAGAGGATAGGATAGAGGACAGGATAGAGGATTGGATTTGTATAGAGGATATTTTAGGGTAGAGGATAGGATAGGAAAGAGGATAGGATAGGATAGAGGATAGGATAGAGGATTGGTTAGGATAGAGGATAGGATAGGCTAGAGGATAGGATAGGATAGAGGATAGGATAGGATAGAGGATAGGACAGGATATAGGATAGGATAGGATATATGATATTATAGGATAGAGGATATGATAGGATAGAGGATAGGATAGGATAGAGGATAGGATAGGATATATGATATTATAGGATAGAGGATAGGGTAGGATAGAGGATAGGCTAGGGTATATGATATTATAGGATAGAGGATAGGATAGGATTCAGGATAGGATAGGGGATTGGATAGGATAGAGGAGTGAAATAGGATAGAGGATAGGATAGGATAGGGGATAGGATAGGATTGAGGATAGGATAGGATAGAGGATAGGATAGGATAGAGAATAGGATAGGTTAGAGGATATGATAGGATAGAGGATAGGATAGGATAGAGGATGGGATAGGGTAGTGGATACAATAGGATAGAGGATAGGATAGGATAGAGGATAGAATAGGATAGAGGATAGGATAGGAAAGAGGATAGGATAGTATAGAGGATAGGATAGGATAGAGGATTGGATAGGATAGAGGATATTATAGAATAGAGGAATGGATAGGGTAGAGGATTGGATAGAATAGAGGATATTATGGGATAGAGGATTGGATAAGATAGAGGATAGGATTGAGGATAGTATAGAGGATAGGATAGAGGACAGGATAGAGGATTGGATAGTATAGAGGATATTATAGGATAGAGGATTGGATAGGATAGAGGATATTATAGGATAGAGGATAGGATAAGATTGAGGATAGGATAGGGGATTGGATAGGATAGAGGATAGGATAGGATAGAGGATATTATAGGATAGACGATAGGATAGGATAGAGGATAGGACAGGATACAGGATACGATAGGATAGAGGATACGATAGGATAGAGGATAGGATAGGATAGAGGATTGAATAGAATAGACGATATTATAGGATACAGGATAGGATAGGATAGGGGATAGGATAGGATTGAGGATAGTATAGGATAGAGGATAGGATAGGATAGAGGATAGGATAGGATAGAGGATAGGATAGGATAGAGGACAGGATAGAGGATTGGATAGTATAGAGGATATTTTAGGGTAGAGGATAGGATAGGATAGAGGATACGATAGAGGATAGGATAGGATAGAGGATAGGATAGGATAGAGGATAGGATAGGATAGAGAATAGGATAGGATATATGATATTATAGGATAGAGGATATGATAGGATAGAGGATAGGATAGGATAGAGGATAGGATAGGATAGAGGATAGGATAGGATAGAGGATAGGATAGGATAGAAAATAGGATACAACAGAGGATAGGATAGGATAGAGGATATTATAGGATAGAGGATTGGATAGGATAGAGGATGGGATAGGATAGAGGATATTATAGGTTAGACGATTGGATAGGATAGAGGATAGGATAGGATAGAGGATAGGATAGGATAGAGGATAGGATAGGATAGAGAATAGGATAGGATATATGATATTATAGGATAGAGGATATGATAGGATAGAGGATAGGATAGGATAGAGGATAGGATAGGATAGAGGATAGGATAGGATAGAGGATAGGATAGGATAGAAAATAGGATACAACAGAGGATAGGATAGGATAGAGGATATTATAGGATAGAGGATTGGATAGGATAGAGGATGGGATAGGATAGAGGATATTATAGGTTAGACGATTGGATAGGATAGAGGATAGGATAGGATAGAGGATACGATAGGATAGAGGATAGGATAGGATAGAGGATAGTATAGGATAGAGGATTGCATAGGATAGAGGATATTATAGGATAGAGGATAGGATAAGATTGAGGATAGGATAGGGGATTGGATAGGATAGAGGATAGGATAGGATAGAAAATAGGATACAACAGAGGATAGGATAGGATAGAGGATATTATAGGATAGAGGATTGGATAGGATAGAGGATGGGATAGGATAGAGGATATTATAGGATGGACGATTGGATAGGATAGATGATAGGATAGGATTGAGGATAGGATAAGATTGAGGATAGGATAGGGGATTGGATAGGATAGAGGATACGATAGGATAGAGGATACGATAGGATAGAAAATAGGATACAACAGAGGATAGGATAGGATAGAGGATATTATAGGATAGAGGATAGGATAGGATAGAGGATGGGATAGGATAGAGGATTGGATAGGATAGAGGATATTATAGGATAGAGGATAGGATAAGATTGAGGATAGGATAGGGTAGAGGATGGGATAGGGGATTGGATAGGATGAAGGATTGGATACGATAGAGGATAGGGTAGGGGATTGGATACGATAGAGGATAGGAGAGGATAGAGGATAGGATAGGGGATAGGATAGGATTGAGGATAGGATAGGATAGAGGATAGGATAGGATAGAGGATAGGATAGGATAGAGGATAGGATAGGATAGAGGATTGGATAGGATAGAAAATAGGATACAACAGAGGATAGGATAGGATAGAGGATATTATAGGATAGAGGACTGAAATAGGAGAGAGGATAGGATAGGATAGAGGATAGGGTAGAGGATAGGATAGAAGATTGGATAGGATAGAGGATACAATAGGATAGAGGATAGGATAGGATAGAGGATAGGATAGGGTAGAGGATAGGATAGGATTGAGGATAGGATAGGGTAGAGGATGGGATAGGGGATTGGATAGGATGAAGGATTGGATACGATAGAGGATAGGGTAGGGGATTGGATACGATAGAGGATATTATAGGATAGAAGATAGGATAGGATAGAGGATAGGATAGGATAGAGGATTGGATAGGATAGAAAATAGGATACAACAGAGGATAGGATAGGATAGAGGATATTATAGGATAGAGGATTGGATAGGATAGAGGATGGGATAGGATAGAGGATATTATAGGATAGACGATTGGATAGGTTAGAGGATAGGATAGGATAGAGGATACGATAGGATAGAGGATAGGATAGGATAGAGGATGGGATAGGATAGAGGATACAATAGGATAGAGGATAGGATAGGATAGAGGATAGGATAGGATAGAGGATAGGATAGGATAGAGAATAGGATAGGATATATGATATTATAGGATAGAGGATATGATAGGATAGAGGATAGGATAGGATAGAGGATAGGATAGGATAGAGAATAGGATAGGATATATGATATTATAGGATAGAGGATATGATAGGATAGAGGGTAGGATAGGATAGAGGTTAGGATAGGATAGAGGATTGGATAGGATAGAGGATACGATAGAGGATAGGATAGAGGATTGGATAGGATTGAGGATATTATAGGATAGAAGATAGGATAGGATAGAGGATAGGATAGGATAGAGGATTGGATAGGATAGAGGATATTATAGGATAGAGGATAGGATAAGATTGAGGATAGGATAGGGTAGAGGATGGGATAGGGGATTGGATAGGATGAAGGATTGGATACGATAGAGGATAGGGTAGGGGATTGGATACGATAGAGGATAGGAGAGGATAGAGGATAGGATAGGGGATAGGATAGGATTGAGGATAGGATAGGATAGAGGATAGGATAGGATAGAGGATAGGATAGGATAGAGGATAGGATAGGATAGAGGATTGGATAGGATAGAAAATAGGATACAACAGAGGATAGGATAGGATAGAGGATATTATAGGATAGAGGACTGAAATAGGAGAGAGGATAGGATAGGATAGGGGATAGGATAGGATTGAGGATAGGATAGGATGGAGGATAGGATAGGATAGAGGATAGGATAGGATAGAGGATACGATAGGATAGAGGATACGATAGGATAGAGGATACAATAGGATAGAGGATAGGATAGGATAGAGAATTGGATAGGATACAGGATTGCATTGAGGATAGGATAGGATAGAGGATACAATAGGATATAGGATAGGATAGGATAGAGGATGGGATAGTATTGGGGATAGGATAGGGGATTGGATAGGACAAACGGTAGGATAGAGGATAGGGTAGGATATATGATATTATAGGATAGAGGATAGGTTAGGATAGAGGATAGGATAGGCTAGAATGTAGGATAGGATAGAGGATAGGATAGGATAGAGGATGGGATAGGATAGAGGATACAATAGGATAGAGGATAGGATAGAATAGAGGACAGGATAGGATAGAGGATAGGATAGGACAGAAAATAGGATAGAATAGAGGATAGAATAGGATAGGATAGGATAGGATAGGGGATAGGATAGGATTGAGGATAGGATAGGATAGAGGATAGGATAGGATAGAGGATAGGATAGAGGATTGGATAGGATAGAGGATATTATAGAATAGAGGAATGGATAGGATAGAGGATTGGATAGGATAGAGGATATCATAGGATAGACGATTGGATAGGATAGAGGATAGGATAGGATATAGGATAGGATATAGGATAGGATAGGATATATGATATTATAGAATAGGATAGGATAGGATAGGATACGGGATAGGATAGGATTCAGGATAGGATAGGGGATCGGATAGAATAGAGGATATTATGGGATAGAGGATTGGATAAGATAGAGGATAGGATAGGGGATAGTATAGAGGATAGGATAGAGGACAGGATAGAGGATTGGATAGTATAGAGGATATTATAGGATAGAGGTTTGGATTGGATAGAGGATATTATAGGATAGAGGATAGGATAAGATTGAGGATAGGATCGGGGATTGGATAGGATAGAGTATAGGATAGGATAGAGGATATTATAGGATAGACGATAGGATAGGATAGAGGATAGGATAGGATAGAGGATACGATAGGATAGAAAATAGGATACAACAGAGGATAGGATAGGATAGAGGATATTATAGGATAGAGGATAGGATAGGATAGAGGATGGGATAGGATAGAGGATACAATAGGATAGAGGATAGGATAGGATAGAGGATTGGATAGGATACAGGATTGCATTGAGGATAGGATAGGATAGAGGATACAATAGGATACAGGATAGGATAGGATAGAGGATTGGAATAGGATAGAGGATAGGATAGGATAGGGGATAGGATAGGATTGAGGATAGGATAGGATAGACGATAGGGTAGAGGATAGGATAGAAGATTGGATAGGATAGAGGATACAATAGGATAGAGGATAGGATAGGATAGATGATAGGATAGGGTAGAGGATAGGATAGGATTGAGGATAGGATAGGGTAGAGGATGGGATAGGGGATTGGATTGGATGAAGGATTGGATACGATAGAGGATAGGGTAGGGGATTGGATACGATAGAGGATATTATAGGATAGAAGATAGGATAGGATAGAGGATAGGATAGGATAGAGGATTGGATAGGATAGAAAATAGGATACAACAGAGGATAGGATAGGATAGAGGATATTATAGGATAGAGGATTGGATAGGATAGAGGATGGGATAGGATAGAGGATATTATAGGATAGACGATTGGATAGGTTAGAGGATAGGATAGGATAGAGGATACGATAGGATAGAGGATAGGATAGGATAGAGGATGGGATAGGATAGAGGATACAATAGGATAGAGGATAGGATAGGATAGAGGATAGGATAGGATAGAGGATAGGATAGGATAGAGAATAGGATAGGATATATGATATTATAGGATAGAGGATATGATAGGATAGAGGATAGGATAGGATAGAGGATAGGATAGAATAGAGGATAGGATAGAGGATAGGATAGGATAGAGAATAGGATAGGATATATGATATTATAGGATAGAGGATATGATAGGATAGAGGGTAGGATAGGATAGAGGTTAGGATAGGATAGAGGATTGGATAGGATAGAGGATACGATAGAGGATAGGATAGAGGATTGGATAGGATTGAGGATATTATAGGATAGAAGATAGGATAGGATAGAGGATAGGATAGGATAGAGGATTGGATAGGATAGAGGATATTATAGGATAGAGGATAGGATAAGATTGAGGATAGGATAGGGTAGAGGATGGGATAGGGGATTGGATAGGATGAAGGATTGGATACGATAGAGGATAGGGTAGGGGATTGGATACGATAGAGGATAGGAGAGGATAGAGGATAGGATAGGGGATAGGATAGGATTGAGGATAGGATAGGATAGAGGATAGGATAGGATAGAGGATAGGATAGGATAGAGGATAGGATAGGATAGAGGATTGGATAGGATAGAAAATAGGATACAACAGAGGATAGGATAGGATAGAGGATATTATAGGATAGAGGATTGGATAGGATAGAGGATGGGATAGGATAGAGGATATTATAGGATAGACGATTGGATAGGATAGAGGATAGGATAGGATAGAGGATACGATAGGATAGAAGATAGGATAGGATAGAGGATAGGATAGGATAGAGGATAGGATAAGATTGAGGATAGGATAGGGGATTGGATAGGATAGAGGATAGGATAGGATAGAAAATAGGATACAACAGAGGATAGGATAGGATAGAGGATATTATAGGATAGAGGATTGGATAGGATAGAGGATGGGATAGGATAGAGGATATTATAGGATAGACGATTGGATAGGATAGAGGATTGGATAGGATACAGGATTGCATTGGGGATAGGATAGGATAGAGGATATTATAGGATAGAGGATAGGATAGGATAGAGGATAGGATATGATAGAGGATTGGATAGGATAGAGGATGGGATAGGATAGAGGATATTATAGGATAGACGATTGGATAGGATAGAGGATAGGATAGGACAGAGGATACGATAGGATAGAGGATAGGATAGGATAGGGGATAGGATAGGATAGGATAGTGGATAGGATAGAGGATAGGATAGAGGATAGGATACGATACAGGATATTATAGGATAGAGGATAGGATAGGGGATTGGATATGATAGAGGATACGATATTATAGAGGATATGATAGGATAGAAGATAGGATAGGATAGAGGACAGGATAGGATAGTGGATAATATGGGATGGATGATAGGATAGAGGATTGGATAGGATAGAAGATATTATAGAATAGAGGAATGGATAGGATAGAGGATTGGATAGAATAGAGGATATTATAGGATAGAGGATTGGATAGGATAGGGGATAGGACAGGGGATTGGATACGATAGAGGATAGGAGAGGATAGAGGATAGGATAGGGTAGAGGATAGGATAGGATTGAGGATAGGATAGGATAGGGGATGGGATAGGGGATTGGATAGGATGAAGGATTGGATACGATAGAGGATAGGACAGGGGATTGGATACGATAGAGGAGAGGAGAGGATAGAGGATAGGATAGAGGATAGGATAGAGGATAGGATGGAGGATGGATAGGATAGAGGATTGGATAGAATAGAGGATATTATGGGATAGAGGATAGGATAGAGGATTGGAATAGGATAGAGGATAGGATAGAGGATGGTTCGGATAGAGGATTGGATAGAATAGAGGATATTATAGGATAGAAGATAGGATAGAGGTTTGGAATAGGATAGAGGATAGGATAGGATAGAGGATAGGATAGGATAGAGGATAGGATAGGATAGAGGATAGGATAGGATAGAGGATAGGATAGGATAGAGGATAGGATAGGATAGAGAATAGGATAGGATATATGATATTATAGGATAGAGGATATGATAGGATAGAGGATAGGATAGGATAGAGGATAGGATAGGATAGAGGATTGGACAGGATAGAGGATAGGATAGGATAGAGAATAGGATAGGATATATGATATTATAGGATAGAGGATTGGATAGGATACAGGATTGCATTGAGGATAGGATAGGATAGAGGATATGATAGAATAGAGGATATTATGGGATAGAGGATTGGATAAGATGGGGTATTGGATAGGATACAGGATAGCATTCAGGATAGGATAGGATAGAAGATATTATAGAATAGAGGAATGGATAGGATAGAGGATTGGATAGAATAGAGGATATTATAGGATAGAGGATTAGATAGGATAGGGGATAGGACAGGGGATTGGATACGATAGAGGATAGGAGAGGATAGAGGATAGGATAGGGTAGAGGATAGGATAGGATTGAGGATAGGATAGGATAGGGGATGGGATAGGGGATTGTATAGGATGAAGGATTGGATACGATAGAGGATAGGACAGGGGATTGGATACGATAGAGGATAGGAGAGGATAGAGGATAGGATAGAGGATAGGATAGAGGATAGGATGGAGGATGGATAGGATAGAGGATTGGATAGAATAGAGGATATTATGGGATGGAGGATAGGATAGAGGATTGGAATAGGATAGAGGATAGGATAGAGGATGGATCGGATAGAGGATTGGATAGAATAGAGGATATTATAGGATAGAAGATAGGATAGAGGTTTGGAATAGGATAGAGGATAGGATAGAGGATAGGATAGAGGATAGGATAGGATAGAGGATAGGATAGGATAGAGGATAGGATAGGATAGAGGATAGGATAGGATAGAGGATAGGATAGGATAGAGGATAGGATAGGATAGAGAATAGGATAGGATATATGATATTATAGGATAGAGGATATGATAGGATAGAGGATAGGATAGGATAGAGGATAGGATAGGATAGAGGATTGGATAGGATAGAGGATAGGATAGGATAGAGAATAGGATAGGATATATGATATTATAGGATAGAGGATTGGATAGGATACAGGATTGCATTGAGGATAGGATAGGATAGAGGATATGATAGAATAGAGGATATTATGGGATAGAGGATTGGATAAGATGGAGTATTGGATAGGATACAGGATAGCATTCAGGATAGGGTAGGATAGAGGATATTATAGGATAGACGATAGGATAGAATAGAGGATGGGATAGGATAGAAAATAGGATACGGCAGAGGATAGGATAGGATAGAGGATATTTTAGGGTAGAGGTAGGATAGGATAGAGAATAGGATAGGATAGAGGATAGGATAGGCTAGTGGACAGGATAGGATAGGATAGGATAGAGGATAGGATATGATAGAGGATAGGATAGGATAGAGAATAGGATAGGATATATGATATTATAGGATAGAGGATAGGATAGGATAGAGGATAGGATATGATAGAGGATAGGATAGAGGATAGGATAGGATAGAGGATGTGATAGGATAGAGGATAGGGAAGAGGATAGGATAGAGGATTGGATAGGATAGAGGATATTGTATGATAGATATTATGACAGGATAGAGGATGGGATAGAGGATAGGATAGGATAGAGGATAGGATAGGGTAGAGGATAGGATAGGATTGAGGATAGGATAGGATAGAGGATGGGATAGGGGATTGGATAGGATAATGGATTGGATAGGATAGAGGATAGGATAGAGGATAGGATAGAGGATAGGATAGAGGATGGATAGGATAGAGGATTGGATAGAAAAGAGGATATTATAGGATAGACGATAGGATAGAATAGAGGATAGGATAGGATAGAAAATAGGATACGACAGAGGATAGGATAGGATAGAGGATATTATAGGATAGAGGATAGGATAGGATAGAGGATGGGATAGGATAGAGGATAAAATAGGATAGAGAATAGGATAGGTTAGAGGATTGTATAGGATACAGGATTGCATTGAGGATAGGATAGGATAGAGGATAGGATAGAGGATAGGATAGAGGATAGGATAGAGGATTGGATAGGATAGAGGATAGGATAGAGGATAGTATAGAGGATAGGATAGAGGACAGGATAGAGGATTGGATAGGATAGAGGATAGTTTAGGGTAGAGGATAGGATAGGATAGAGGATAGGATAGGATAGAGGATAGGATAGGCTAGTGGATAGGATAGAGGATAGGATAGAGGATAGGATACGATACAGGATATTATAGGATAGAGGATAGGATAGGATAGAGGATAGGATAGGGGATTGGATATGATAGAGGATACGATATTATAGAGGATATGATAGGATAGAGGATAGGATAGGATAGAGGACAGGATGGGATAGTGGATAATATGGGATGGATGATAGGATAGAGGATTTTATAGGATAGAAGATATTATAGAATAGAGGAATGGATAGGATAGAGGATTGGATAGAATAGAGGATATTATAGGATAGAGGATTGGATAGGATAGGGGATAGGACAGGGGATTGGATACGATAGAGGTTAGGAGAGGATAGAGGATAGGATAGGGTAGAGGATAGGATAGGATTGAGGATAGGATAGGATAGGGGATGGGATAGGGGATTGGATAGGATGAAGGATTGGATACGATAGAGGATAGGACAAGGCATTGGATACGATAGAGGATAGGAGAGGATAGAGGATAGGATAGAGGATAGGATAGAGGATAGGATGGAGGATGGATAGGATAGAGGATTGGATAGAATAGAGGATATTATAGGATAGAGGATAGGATAGAGGATTGGAATAGGATAGAGGATAGGATAGAGGATGGATAGGATAGAGGATTGGATAGAATAGAGGATATTATAGGATAGAAGATAGGATAGAGGTTTGGAATAGGATAGAGGATAGGATAGAGGATAGGATAGGATAGAGGATAGGATAGGATAGAGGATAGGATAGGATAGAGGATAGGATAGGATAGAGGATAGGATAGGATAGAGGATAGGATAGGATAGAGGATAGGATAGGATAGAGGATAGGATAGGATAGAGGATAGGATAGGATAGAGGATATTATATAATAGAGGATAGGATAGGATACAGGATGGGATAGGATAGAGGATACAATAGGATAGAGGATACAACAGGATAGAGGATAGGATAGGATAGAGGATTGGATTGGATACAGGATTGCATTGAGGATAGGATAGGATAGAGGATATGATAGAATAGAGGATATTATAGGATAGAGGATAGGATAGGATAGTGGATGGGATAGGATAGAGGATACAATAGGATAGAGGATAGGATAGGATAGAGGATGTTATAGAATAGAGGATTGGATAGGATAGAGGATTGGATAGAATAGATTTTATTATAGGATAGAGGATAGGATAGGATAGAGGATTGGATAGGATACAGGATAGCATTGAGGATCGGATAGGATAGAGGATATTATAGGATAGACGATGGGATAGAATAAAGGATAGGATAGGATAGAAAATAGGATACGACAGAGGTTAGGATAGGATAGAGGATAGGATAGGATAGAGAATAGAATAGGTTAGAGGATTGTATAGGATACAGGATTGCATTGAGGATAGGATAGGATAGAGGATAGGATAGAGGATAGGATAGAGGATTGGATAGGATAGAGGATAGGATAGAGGATAGTATAGAGGATAGGATAGAGGACAGGATAGAGGATAGGATAGAGGATAGTATAGAGGATAGGATAGAAGACAGGATAGAGGATTGGATAGGATAGAGGATATTTTAGGGTAGAGGATAGGATAGGATAGAGGATAGGATAGGACAGAGGATAGGATAGGCTAGTGGATAGGATAGGATAGGATAGGATAGGATAGAGGATAGGATATGATAGAGGATAGGATAGGATAGAGGATAGGATAGAGGATAGGATACTATGGAGGATAGGATAGGATAGAGGATTGGATTGCATTGAGGATAGGATAGGATAGAGGATAGGATAGAGGATTGGATAGGATAGAGGATATTATAGAATAGTGGAATGGATAGGATAGAGGATTGGATAGAATAGAGGATATTATGGGATAGAGGATTGGATAAGATAGAGGATTGGATAGGATACAGGATAGCATTCAGGATAGGATAGGATGGAGGATATTATAGGATAGACGATTGGATAAGATAGAGGATAGGATAGGATAGAGGATGGGATAGGATAGAAGATACGATAGGATAGAGGATAGGATAGGATAGAGGATTGGATAGGATACAGGATTGCATTGAGGATAGGATAGGATAGAGGATAGGATAGAGGATAGCATAGAGGATTGGATAGGATAGAGGATATTATAGAATAGAGGAATGGATAGGATAGAGGATTGGATAGAATGGAGGATATTATGGGATAGAGGATAGGATAGGATAGAGGATAGGATAGGATAGAGGATAGGATAGGGTAGAGGATAGGATAGGATAGAGAACAGGATAGGAAAGAGGATAGGATAGGATAGAAAATAGGATACTACAGAGGATAGGATAGGATAGAGGATATTATAGGATAGAGGATAGGATGGGATAGAGGATGGGATAGGATAGAGGATACAATAGGATAGAGGATAGGATAGGATAGAGGATAGGATAGGATAGAGAACAGGATAGGAAAGAGGATAGGATAGGATAGAAAATAGGATACGACAGAGGATAGGATAGTATAGAGGATATTATAGAATAGAGGATAGGATAGGATAGAGGATGGGATAGGATAGAGGATACAATAGGATAGAGGATAGGATAGGATAGAGGATTGGATAGGATACAGGATTGCATTGGGGATAGGATAGGATAGAGGATATTATAGGATAGAGGATAGGATAGGCTAATGGACAGGATAGGATAGGATAGGATAGAGGATAGGATATGATAGAGGATACGATAGGATAGAGAATAGGATAGGATATATGATATTATAGGATAGAGGATAGGATAGGATAGAGGATAGGATAGGATAGAGGATTGGATAGGATAGAGGATATTATAGGATAGAGGATAGGATAAGATTGAGGATAGGATAGGGTAGAGGATGGGATAGGGGATTGGATAGGATGAAGGATAGGATAGGAGTTTGGATAGGATAGAGGATTGGAATAGGATAGAGGATAGGATAGGATAGGATATGATAGGATATGGGATAGGAGACGATTCAGGATAGGATAGGGGATTGGATAGGAAAGAGGATTGGAATAGGATAGAGGATAGGATAGGATAGGGGATATTGTATGATAGACATTACGATAGGATAGAGGATGGGATAGGATAGAGGATACAATAGGATAGAGGATACGATAGGATAGAGGATAGGATAGGGTAGAGGATAGGATAGGATTGAGGATAGGATAGGATAGAGGTTGGGTAGGGGATTGGATAGGATGAAGGATTGGATACGATAGAGGATAGGATAGGGGATTGGATACGATAGAGGATAGGATTGAGGATAGGATAGGATAGAGGATAGGGTAGAGGATAGGATAGAGGATTGGATAGGATAGAGGATATTGTATGATAGACATTACGATAGGATAGAGGATGGGATAGGATAGAGGATACAATAGGATAGAGGATACGATAGGATAGAGGATAGGATAGGGTAGAGGATAGGATAGGATTGAGGATAGGATAGGATAGAGGTTGGGTAGGGGATTGGATAGGATGAAGGATTGGATACGATAGAGGATAGGATAGGGGATTGGATACGATAGAGGATAGGAGAGGATAGAGGATAGGATAGAGGATGGATAGGATAGAGGATTGGATAGAATAGAGGATATTATAGGATAGAGGATAGGATAGAGGATTGGAATAGGATAGAGGATAGGATAGGGGATAGGATAGGATTGAGGATAGGATAGGATAGAGGATAGGATAGGATAGAGGATAGGATAGGATAGAGGATAGGATAGGATAGAGGATTGGATAGGATAGAGGATAGGATAGGATAGAGGATAGGATAGGATAGAGTATAGGATAGGATAGAGGATAGGATAGGATAGAGGATAGGATAGGATAGAGGATAGGATAGGATAGAGGATATGATAGAATAGAGGATATTATGGGATAGAGGATTGGATAAGATAGAGTATTGGATAGGATACAGGATAGCATTCAGGATAGGATAGGATAGAGGATATTATAGGATAGAGGATTGGATAGGATACAGGATAGCATTCAGGATAGGATAGGATAGAGGATATTATAGGATAGACGATAGGATAGAATAGAGGATAGGATAGGACAGAAAATAGGATACGACAGAGGATAGGATAGGATAGAGGATATTATAGGATAGACGATAGGATAGAATAGAGGATAGGATAGGATAGAAAATAGGATACGACAGAGGATAGGATAGGATAGAGGATATTTTAGGATAGAGGATAGGATAGGATAGAGGATAGGATAGGATAGAGGATAGGATAGGCTAGTAGACAGGATAGGATAGGATAGGATAGAGGATAGGATATGATAGAGGATAGGATAGGATAGAGGATGGGATAGGATAGAGGATATTATAGGATAGACGATTGGATAGGATAGAGGATAGGATAGGACAGAGGATACGATAGGATAGAGGATAGGATAGGATAGGGGATAGGGTAGGATAGGATAGTGGATAGGATAGAGGATAGGATAGAGGATAGGATACGATACAGGATATTATAGGATAGAGGATAGGATAGGATAGAGGATAGGATAGGGGATTGGATATGATAGAGGATACGATATTATAGAGGATATGATAGGATAGAGGATAGGATAGGATAGAGGACAGGATAGGATAGTGGATAATATGGGATGGATGATAGGATAGAGGATTGGATAGGATAGAAGATATTATAGAATAGAGGAATGGATAGGATAGAGGATTGGATAGAATAGAGGATATTATAGGATAGAGGATTGGATAGGATAGGGGATAGGACAGGGGATTGGATACGATAGAGGATAGGAGAGGATAGAGGATAGGATAGGGTAGAGGATAGGATAGGATTGAGGATAGGATAGCATAGGGGATGGGATAGGGGATTGGATAGGATGAAGGATTGGATACGATAGAGGATAGGACAGGGCATTGGATACGATAGAGGATAGGAGAGGATAGAGGATAGGATAGAGGATAGGATAGAGGATAGGATGGAGGATGGATAGGATAGAGGATTGGATAGAATAGAGGATATTATAGGATAGAGGATAGGATAGAGGATTGGAATAGGATAGAGGATAGGATAGAGGATGGATAAGATAGAGGATTGGATAGAATAGAGGATATTATAGGATAGAAGATAGGATAGAGGTTTGGAATAGGATAGAGGATAGGATAGAGGATAGGATAGGATAGAGGATAGGATAGGATAGAGGATAGGATAGGATAGAGGATAGGATAGGATAGAGGATAGGATAGGATAGAGGATAGGATAGGATAGAGAATCGGATAGGATATATGATATTATAGGATAGAGGATATGATAGGATAGAGGATAGGATAGGATAGAGGATAGGATAGGATAGAGGATTGGATAGGATAGAGGATAGGATAGGATAGAGAATAGGATAGGATATATGATATTATAGGATAGAGGATTGGATAGGATACAGGATTGCATTGAGGATAGGATAGGTTAGAGGATATGATAGGATAGACGATGGGATAGAATAAAGGATAGGATAGGATAGAAAATAGGATACGACAGAGGTTAGGATAGGCTAGAGGCTATTATAGGATAGAGGATAGGATAGGATAGAGAATAGAATAGGTTAGAGGATTGTATAGGATACAGGATTGCATTGAGGATAGGATAGGATAGAGGATAGGATAGAGGATAGGATAGAGGATTGGATAGGATAGAGGATAGGATAGAGGATAGTATAGAGGATAGGATAGAGGACAGGATAGAGGATAGGATAGAGGATAGTATAGAGGATAGGATAGAAGACAGGATAGAGGATTGGATAGGATAGAGGATATTTTAGGGTAGAGGATAGGATAGGATAGAGGATAGGATAGGACAGAGGATAGGATAGGCTAGTGGATAGGATAGGATAGAGGATAGGATAGGGTAGAGGATAGGATAGGATTGAGGATAGGATAGGATAGGGGATGGGATAGGGGATTGGATAGGATGAAGGATTGGATACGATAGAGGATAGGACAGGGGATTGGATACGATAGAGGATAGGAGAGGATAGAGGATAGGATAGAGGATAGGATAGAGGATAGGATGGAGGATGGATAGGATAGAGGATTGGATAGAATAGAGGATATTATAGGATAGAGGATAGGATAGAGGATTGGAATAGGATAGAGGATAGGATAGAGGATGGATAGGATAGAGGATTGGATAGAATAGAGGATATTATAGGATAGAAGATAGGATAGAGGTTTGGAATAGGATAGAGGATAGGATAGAGGATAGGATAGGATAGAGAATAGGATAGGATATATGATATTATAGGATAGAGGATATGATAGGATAGAGTATAGGATAGGATAGAGGATAGGATAGGATAGAGGATTTTATAGGATACGCGATAGGATAGAATAGAGGATAGGATAGGATAGAAAATAGGATACGACAGAGGATAGGATAGGATAGAGGATATTTTAGGATAGAGGATAGGATAGGATAGAGGATAGGATAGGATAGAGGATAGGATAGGCTAGTGGACAAGATAGGATAGGATAGGATAGAGGATAGGATAGGATAGAGGATAGGATAGGATAGAGGATAGGATAGGATAGGGGATAGGGTAGCATAGGATAGTGGATAGGATAGAGGAT
Organism: Halictus rubicundus; assembly: GCF_050948215.1. NCBI lineage: Eukaryota > Metazoa > Arthropoda > Insecta > Hymenoptera > Halictidae > Halictus > Halictus rubicundus. The sequence goes on from NW_027488911.1 coordinate 138,887, forward strand.
AGGATAGAGGATAGGATACGATACAGGATATTATAGGATAGAGGATAGGATAGGATAGAGGATAGGATAGGGGATTGGATATGATAGAGGATACGATATTATAGAGGATATGATAGGATAGAGGATAGGATAGGATAGAGGACAGGATAGGATAGTGGATAATATGGGATGGATGATAGGATAGAGGATTGGATAGGATAGAAGATATTATAGAATAGAGGAATGGATAGGATAGAGGATTGGATAGAATAGAGGATATTATAGGATAGAGGATTGGATAGGATAGGGGATAGGACAGGGGATTGGATACGATAGAGGATAGGAGAGGATAGAGGATAGGATAGGGTAGAGGATAGGATAGGATTGAGGATAGGATAGCATAGGGGATGGGATAGGGGATTGGATAGGATGAAGGATTGGATACGATAGAGGATAGGACAGGGCATTGGATACGATAGAGGATAGGAGAGGATAGAGGATAGGATAGAGGATAGGATAGAGGATAGGATGGAGGATGGATAGGATAGAGGATTGGATAGAATAGAGGATATTATAGGATAGAGGATAGGATAGAGGATTGGAATAGGATAGAGGATAGGATAGAGGATGGATAAGATAGAGGATTGGATAGAATAGAGGATATTATAGGATAGAAGATAGGATAGAGGTTTGGAATAGGATAGAGGATAGGATAGAGGATAGGATAGGATAGAGGATAGGATAGGATAGAGGATAGGATAGGATAGAGGATAGGATAGGATAGAGGATAGGATAGGATAGAGGATAGGATAGGATAGAGAATCGGATAGGATATATGATATTATAGGATAGAGGATATGATAGGATAGAGGATAGGATAGGATAGAGGATAGGATAGGATAGAGGATTGGATAGGATAGAGGATAGGATAGGATAGAGAATAGGATAGGATATATGATATTATAGGATAGAGGATTGGATAGGATACAGGATTGCATTGAGGATAGGATAGGTTAGAGGATATGATAGGATAGACGATGGGATAGAATAAAGGATAGGATAGGATAGAAAATAGGATACGACAGAGGTTAGGATAGGCTAGAGGCTATTATAGGATAGAGGATAGGATAGGATAGAGAATAGAATAGGTTAGAGGATTGTATAGGATACAGGATTGCATTGAGGATAGGATAGGATAGAGGATAGGATAGAGGATAGGATAGAGGATTGGATAGGATAGAGGATAGGATAGAGGATAGTATAGAGGATAGGATAGAGGACAGGATAGAGGATAGGATAGAGGATAGTATAGAGGATAGGATAGAAGACAGGATAGAGGATTGGATAGGATAGAGGATATTTTAGGGTAGAGGATAGGATAGGATAGAGGATAGGATAGGACAGAGGATAGGATAGGCTAGTGGATAGGATAGGATAGAGGATAGGATAGGGTAGAGGATAGGATAGGATTGAGGATAGGATAGGATAGGGGATGGGATAGGGGATTGGATAGGATGAAGGATTGGATACGATAGAGGATAGGACAGGGGATTGGATACGATAGAGGATAGGAGAGGATAGAGGATAGGATAGAGGATAGGATAGAGGATAGGATGGAGGATGGATAGGATAGAGGATTGGATAGAATAGAGGATATTATAGGATAGAGGATAGGATAGAGGATTGGAATAGGATAGAGGATAGGATAGAGGATGGATAGGATAGAGGATTGGATAGAATAGAGGATATTATAGGATAGAAGATAGGATAGAGGTTTGGAATAGGATAGAGGATAGGATAGAGGATAGGATAGGATAGAGAATAGGATAGGATATATGATATTATAGGATAGAGGATATGATAGGATAGAGTATAGGATAGGATAGAGGATAGGATAGGATAGAGGATAGGATAGGATATAGGATAGGATAGGATAGAGGATATGATAGAATAGAGGATATTATGGGATAGAGGATTGGATAAGATAGAGTATTGGATAGGATACAGGATAGCATTCAGGATAGGATAGGATAGAGGATATTATAGGATAGAGGATTGGATAGGATACAGGATAGCAGTCAGGATAGGATAGGATAGAGGATTTTATAGGATACGCGATAGGATAGAATAGAGGATAGGATAGGATAGAAAATAGGATACGACAGAGGATAGGATAGGATAGAGGATATTTTAGGATAGAGGATAGGATAGGATAGAGGATAGGATAGGATAGAGGATAGGATAGGCTAGTGGACAAGATAGGATAGGATAGGATAGAGGATAGGATAGGATAGAGGATAGGATAGGATAGAGGATAGGATAGGATAGAGGATATGATAGAATAGAGGATATTATGGGATAGAGGATTGGATAAGATAGAGTATTGGATAGGATACAGGATAGCATTCAGGATAGGATAGGATAGAGGATATTATAGGATAGAGGATTGGATAGGATACAGGATAGCATTCAGGATAGGATAGGATAGAGGATATTATAGGATAGACGATAGGATAGAATAGAGGATAGGATAGGACAGAAAATAGGATACGACAGAGGATAGGATAGGATAGAGGATATTATAGGATAGACGATAGGATAGAATAGAGGATGGGATAGGATAGAAAATGGGATACGACAGAGGATAGGATAGGATAGAGGATATTTTAGGGTAGAGGTAGGATAGGATAGAGGATAGGATAGGATAGAGGATAGGATAGGCTAGTAGACAGGATAGGATAGGATAGGATAGAGGATAGGATATGATAGAGGATAGGATAGGATAGAGGATGGGATAGGATAGAGGATATTATAGGATAGACGATTGGATAGGATAGAGGATAGGATAGGACAGAGGATACGATAGGATAGAGGATAGGATAGGATAGGGGATAGGGTAGGATAGGATAGTGGATAGGATAGAGGATAGGATAGAGGATAGGATACGATACAGGATATTATAGGATAGAGGATAGGATAGGATAGAGGATAGGATAGGGGATTGGATATGATAGAGGATACGATATTATAGAGGATATGATAGGATAGAGGATAGGATAGGATAGAGGACAGGATAGGATAGTGGATATTATAGGATAGAAGATAGGATAGAGGTTTGGAATAGGATAGAGGATAGGATAGAGGATAGGATAGGATAGAGAATAGGATAGGATATATGATATTATAGGATAGAGGATATGATAGGATAGAGTATAGGATAGGATAGAGGATAGGATAGGATAGAGGATAGGATAGGATATAGGATAGGATAGGATAGAGGATATGATAGAATAGAGGATATTATGGGATAGAGGATTGGATAAGATAGAGTATTGGATAGGATACAGGATAGCATTCAGGATAGGATAGGATAGAGGATATTATAGGATAGAGGATTGGATAGGATACAGGATAGCAGTCAGGATAGGATAGGATAGAGGATTTTATAGGATACGCGATAGGATAGAATAGAGGATAGGATAGGATAGAAAATAGGATACGACAGAGGATAGGATAGGATAGAGGATATTTTAGGATAGAGGATAGGATAGGATAGAGGATAGGATAGGATAGAGGATAGGATAGGATAGAGGATAGGATAGGCTAGTGGACAAGATAGGATAGGATAGGATAGAGGATAGGATAGGATAGAGGATAGGATAGGATAGAGGATAGGATAGGATAGAGGATATGATAGAATAGAGGATATTATGGGATAGAGGATTGGATAAGATAGAGTATTGGATAGGATACAGGATAGCATTCAGGATAGGATAGGATAGAGGATATTATAGGATAGAGGATTGGATAGGATACAGGATAGCATTCAGGATAGGATAGGATAGAGGATATTATAGGATAGACGATAGGATAGAATAGAGGATAGGATAGGACAGAAAATAGGATACGACAGAGGATAGGATAGGATAGAGGATATTATAGGATAGACGATAGGATAGAATAGAGGATGGGATAGGATAGAAAATGGGATACGACAGAGGATAGGATAGGATAGAGGATATTTTAGGGTAGAGGTAGGATAGGATAGAGGATAGGATAGGATAGAGGATAGGATAGGCTAGTAGACAGGATAGGATAGGATAGGATAGAGGATAGGATATGATAGAGGATAGGATAGGATAGAGGATGGGATAGGATAGAGGATATTATAGGATAGACGATTGGATAGGATAGAGGATAGGATAGGACAGAGGATACGATAGGATAGAGGATAGGATAGGATAGGGGATAGGGTAGGATAGGATAGTGGATAGGATAGAGGATAGGATAGAGGATAGGATACGATACAGGATATTATAGGATAGAGGATAGGATAGGATAGAGGATAGGATAGGGGATTGGATATGATAGAGGATACGATATTATAGAGGATATGATAGGATAGAGGATAGGATAGGATAGAGGACAGGATAGGATAGTGGATAATATGGGATGGATGATAGGATAGAGGATTGGATAGGATAGAAGATATTATAGAATAGAGGAATGGATAGGATAGAGGATTGGATAGAATAGAGGATATTATAGGATAGAGGATTGGATAGGATAGGGGATAGGACAGGGGATTGGATACGATAGAGGATAGGAGAGGATAGAGGATAGGATAGGGTAGAGGATAGGATAGGATTGAGGATAGGATAGGATAGGGGATGGGATAGGGGATTGGATAGGATGAAGGATTGGATACGATAGAGGATAGGACAGGGCATTGGATACGATAGAGGATAGGAGAGGATAGAGGATAGGATAGAGGATAGGATAGAGGATAGGATGGAGGATGGATAGGATAGAGGATTGGATAGAATAGAGGATATTATAGGATAGAGGATAGGATAGAGGATTGGAATAGGATAGAGGATAGGATAGAGGATGGATAAGATAGAGGATTGGATAGAATAGAGGATATTATAGGATAGAAGATAGGATAGAGGTTTGGAATAGGATAGAGGATAGGATAGAGGATAGGATAGGATAGAGGATAGGATAGGATAGAGGATAGGATAGGATAGAGGATAGGATAGGATAGAGGATAGGATAGGATAGAGAATCGGATAGGATATATGATATTATAGGATAGAGGATATGATAGGATAGAGGATAGGATAGGATAGAGGATAGGATAGGATAGAGGATTGGATAGGATAGAGGATAGGATAGGATAGAGAATAGGATAGGATATATGATATTGTAGGATAGAGGATTGTATAGGATACAGGATTGCATTGAGGATAGGATAGGTTAGAGGATATGATAGGATAGACGATGGGATAGAATAAAGGATAGGATAGGATAGAAAATAGGATACGACAGAGGTTAGGATAGGCTAGAGGCTATTATAGGATAGAGGATAGGATAGGATAGAGAATAGAATAGGTTAGAGGATTGTATAGGATACAGGATTGCATTGAGGATAGGATAGGATAGAGGATAGGATAGAGGATAGGATAGAGGATTGGATAGGATAGAGGATAGGATAGAGGATAGTATAGAGGATAGGATAGAGGACAGGATAGAGGATAGGATAGAGGATAGTATAGAGGATAGGATAGAAGACAGGATAGAGGATTGGATAGGATAGAGGATATTTTAGGGTAGAGGATAGGATAGGATAGAGGATAGGATAGGACAGAGGATAGGATAGGCTAGTGGATAGGATAGGATAGAGGATAGGATAGGGTAGAGGATAGGATAGGATTGAGGATAGGATAGGATAGGGGATGGGATAGGGGATTGGATAGGATGAAGGATTGGATACGATAGAGGATAGGACAGGGGATTGGATACGATAGAGGATAGGAGAGGATAGAGGATAGGATAGAGGATAGGATAGAGGATAGGATGGAGGATGGATAGGATAGAGGATTGGATAGAATAGAGGATATTATAGGATAGAGGAGAGGATAGAGGATTGGAATAGGATAGAGGATAGGATAGAGGATGGATAGGATAGAGGATTGGATAGAATAGAGGATATTATAGGATAGAAGATAGGATAGAGGTTTGGAATAGGATAGAGGATAGGATAGAGGATAGGATAGGATAGAGGATAGGATAGAGGATAGGATAGGATAGAGAATAGGATAGGATATATGATATTATAGGATAGAGGATATGATAGGATAGAGTATAGGATAGGATAGAGGATAGGATAGGATAGAGGATAGGATAGGATATAGGATAGGATAGGATAGAGGATATGATAGAATAGAGGATATTATGGGATAGAGGATTGGATAAGATAGAGTATTGGATAGGATACAGGATAGCATTCAGGATAGGATAGGATAGAGGATATTATAGGATAGAGGATTGGATAGGATACAGGATAGCATTCAGGATAGGATAGGATAGAGGATTTTATAGGATACGCGATAGGATAGAATAGAGGATAGGATAGGATAGAAAATAGGATACGACAGAGGATAGGATAGGATAGAGGATATTTTAGGGTAGAGGTAGGATAGGATAGTGGATAGGATAGGATAGAGGATAGGATAGGATAGTGGATAGGATAGGCTAGTTGACAAGATAGGATAGGATAGGATAGAGGATAGGATATGATAGAGGATAGGATAGGATAGAGAATAGGATAGGATATATGATATTATAGGATAGAGGATAGGATAGGATAGAGGATAGGATAAGATATATGATAGGATAGGATAGAGGATAGGATATGATATATGATATTATAGGATACAGGATTGGTTACGATAGAGGATAGGATAGGGGATTGGATACGATAGAGGATAGGATACAATAGAGGATAGGATAGAGGATAGGATAGAGGATAGGATAGAGGATAGGATAGGATAGAGGATGTGATAGGATAGAGGATAGGGAAGAGGATAGGATAGAGGATTGGATAGGATAGAGGATATTGTATGATAGACATTATGATAGGATAGAGGATGGGATAGGATAGAGGATACAATAGGATAGAGGATAGGATAGGATAGAGGATAGGATAGGGTAGAGGATAGGATAGGATAGAGGATAGGATAGGATAGAGTATAGGATAGGATAGAGGATAGGATAGGATAGAGGATAGGATAGGATAGAGGATAGGATAGGATAGAGGATATGATAGAATAGAGGATATTATGGGATAGGCGATTGGATAGGATAGAGGATAGGATAGGATTGAGGATAGGATACGATATATGATATTATAGCATAGAGGATAGGATAGGATGGAAGATAGGATAGAGGATTGTATTGGATAGAGGATATTATAGAATTGAGGAATGGATAGGATTGAGGATTGGATAGGATAGAGGATGGGATAGGATAGAGGATGGGATAGGATAGAGGATGGGATAGGGGATTGGATAGGAAACAGGATTGGATAGGATAGAGGATGTTATAGAATAGAGGATTGGATAGGATAGAGGATTGGATAGAATAGATTATATTAGAGGATAGAGGATAGGATAGGATAGAGGATAGGATAGGATAGAGGATTGGATAGGATACAGGATAGCATTCAGGATAGGATAGGATAGAGGATATTATAGGATAGACGATAGGATAGAATAGAGGATAGGATAGGTTAGAAAATAGGATACGACAGAGGATAGGATAGGATAGAGGATATTATAGGATAGAGGATAGGATAGGATAGAGGATGGGATAGGATAGAGGATACAATAGGATAGAGGATAGGATAGGATAGAGGATTGGATAGGATAGAGGATAGGATAGGATAGAGGATAGGATAGGATAGAGTATAGGATAGGATAGAGGATAGGATAGGATAGAGGATAGGATAGGATAGAGGATAGGATAGGATAGAGGATATGATAGAATAGAGGATATTATGGGATAGGCGATTGGATAGGATAGAGGATAGGATAGGATTGAGGATAGGATAGGATAGAGGATAGGATAGGATAGAGAATAGGATAGGATAGAGGATGGGATAGGATAGAGGATGGGATAGGGGATTGGATAGGATACAGGATTGGATAGGATAGATGATGTTATAGAATAGAGGATTGGATAGGATAGAGGATTGGATAGAATAGATTATATTATAGCATAGAGGATAGGATAGGATAGAGGATAGGATAGGATAGAGGATTGGATAGGGTACAGGATAGCATTCAGGATAGGATAGGATAGAGGATATTATAGGATAGACGATAGGATAGAATAGAGGATAGGATAGGATAGAAAATAGGATACGACAGAGGATAGGATAGGATAGAGGATATTTTAGGGTAGAGGTAGCATAGGATAGAGGATAGGATAGGATAGAGGATAGGATAGGATAGAGGATAGGATAGGCTAGTGGACAGGATAGGATAGGATAGGATAGAGGATAGGATATGATAGAGGATAGGATAGGATAGAGAATAGGATAGGATATATGATATTATAGGATAGAGGATAGGATAGGATAGAGGATAGGATATGATATATGATATTATAGGATACAGGATTGGATACGACAGAGGATAGGATAGGGGATTGGATACGATAGAGGATAGGATAGGATAGAGGATAGGATGGAGGATAGGATAGGATAGAGAATGGGATAGGATAGAGGATAGGGAAGAGGATAGGATAGAGGATTGGATAGGATAGAGGATATTGTATGATAGACATTATGATAGGATAGAGGATGGGATAGGATAGAGGATACAATAGGATAGAGGATAGGATAGGATAGAGGATAGGATAGGGTAGAGGATAGGATAGGATTGAGGATAGGATAGGATAGAGGATGGGATAGGGGATTAGATAGGATAATGGATTGGATAGGATAGAGGATAGCATAGAGGATAGGATAGAGGATGGATAGGATAGAGGATTGGATAGAATAGAGGATATTATAGGATAGAGGATAGGATAGAGGTTTGGAATAGGATAGAGAATAGGATAGGGGATAGGATAGGATTGAGGATAGGATAGGATAGAGTATAGGATAGAGGATATTATAGGATAGACGAGAGGATAAGATAGAGGATAGGATAGGACAAACGGTAGTATAGGATAGAGGATAGGATAGGATAGGATAGGGGATAGGATAGGATTCAGGATAGGATAGGGGATTGGATAGGATAGACGATTGGAATAGGATAGAGGATAGGATAGGATAGGAAAGGATAGGATAGGGGATAGGATAGGATTCAGGATAGGATAGGGATTGGATAGGATAGAGGATTGGATAGAATAGATTATATTATACAATAGAGGATAGGATAGGATAGAGGATAGGATAGGATAGAGGATTGGATAATATACAGGATAGCATTCAGGATAGGATACGATAGAGGATATTATAGGACAGACGATAGGATAGAATAGAGGATAGGATAGGATAGAAAATAGGATACGACAGAGGATAGGATAGGATAGAGGATATTATAGGATAGAGGATAGGATAGGATAGAGGATGGGATAGGATAGAGGATAAAATAGGATAGAGAATAGGATAGGTTAGAGGATTGTATAGGATACAGGATTGCATTGAGGATAGGATAGGATAGAGGATAGGATAGAGGATAGGATAGAGGATTGGATAGGATAGAGGATAGGATAGAGGATAGTATAGAGGATAGGATGGAGGACAGGATAGAGGATTGGATAGGATAGAGGATAGTTTAGGGTAGAGGATAGGATAGGATAGAGGATAGGATAGGATAGAGGATAGGATAGGCTAGTGGATAGGATAGGATAGGATAGGATAGAGGATAGGATATGATAGAGGATTGGATAGGATAGAGGATGGGATAGGATAGAGGATATTATAGGATAGACGATTGGATAGGATAGAGGATAGGATAGGATTGAGGATAGGATAGGATAGAGGATAGGATAGGATAGAGGATATGATAGGATAGAGGATAGGATAGGATAGAGGATGGGATAGGATAGAGGATGGGATAGGGGATTGGATAGGATACATGATTGGATAGGATAGAGGATGTTATAGAATAGAGGATTGGATAGGATAGAGGATTGGATAGAATAGATTTTATTATAGGATAGAGGATAGGATAGGATAGAGGATTGGATAGGATACAGGATAACATTGAGGATCGGATAGGATAGAGGATATTGTAGGATAGACGATGGGATAGAATAAAGGATAGGATAGGATAGAAAATAGGATACGACAGAGGTTAGGATAGGATAGAGGATATTATAGGATAGAGGATAGGATAGGATAGAGAATAGAATAGGTTAGAGGATTGTATAGGATACAGGATTGCATTGAGGATAGGATAGGATAGAGGATAGGGTAGAGGATTGGATAGGATAGAGGATAGGATAGAGGATAGTATAGAGGATAGGATAGAGGACAGGATAGAGGATAGGATAGAGGATTGGATAGAATACAGGATATTATGGGATAGAGGATTGGATAAGATAGAGGATTGGATAGGATACAGGATAGCATTCAGGATAGGATAGGATAGAGGATATTATAGGATAGACGATTGGATAGGATAGAGGATAGGATAGGATAGAGGATGGGATAGGGTAGAAGATACGATAGGATAGAGGATAGGATAGGATAGAGGATAGAATAGGATAGAGGATAGGATAGGATAGAGGATGGGATAGGATAGAGGATGGGATAGGATAGAGGATAAAATAGGATAGAGAATAGGATAGGTTAGAGGATTGTATAGGATACAGGATTGCATTGAGGATAGGATAGGATAGAGGATATTATAGGATAGACGATAGGATAGAATAGAGGATAGGATAGGATAGAAAATAGGATAAACAGAGGATAGGATAGGATAGAGGATATTATATAATAGAGGATAGGATAGGATAGAGGATGGGATAGGATAGAGGATACAATGGGATAGAGGATAGGATAGGATAGAGGATTGAATAGGATACAGGATTGCATTGAGGATAGGATAGGATAGAGGATATGATAGAATAGAGGATATTATGGGATAGAGGATTGGATAAGATAGAGTATTGGATAGGATACAGGACAGCATTCAGGATAGGATAGGATAGAGGATATTATAGGATAGACGATTGGATAGGATTGAGGATAGGATAGGATAGAGGATAGGATAGAGGATAGGATAGGATAGAGGATAGGATAGGATAGAGGATAGGATAGGATAGAGGATGGGATAGGATAGAGGATGGGATAGGGGATTGGATAGGATACATGATTGGATAGGATAGAGGATATTATAGGATAGACGATTGGATAGGATAGAGGATAGGATAGGATTGAGGATAGGATAGGATAGAGGATAGGATAGAGGATAGGATAGGATAGAGGATAGGATAGGATAGAGGATTGGATAGGATAGAGGATTGGATAGAATAGATTTTATTATAGGATAGAGGATATTATAGGATAGACGATAGGATAGAATAGAGGATAGGATAGGATACAAAATAGGATACGACAGAGGATAGGATAGGATAGAGGATATTATAGGATAGAGGATAGGATAGGATAGAGGATGGGATAGGATAGAGGATAAAATAGGATAGAGAATAGGATAGGTTAGAGGATTGTATAGGATACAGGATTGCATTGAGGATAGGATAGGATAGAGGATAGGATAGAGGATAGGATAGAGGATTGGATAGGATAGAGGATGTTATAGAATAGAGGATTTTATAGGATAGAGGATTGGATATAATAGATTATATTATAGGATAGAGGATAGGATAGGATAGAGGATAGGATAGGATAGAGGATTGGATAGGATACAGGATAGCATTCAGGATAGGATAGGATAGAGGATATTATAGGATAGACGATAGGATAGAATAGAGGATAGGATAGGATAGAAAATAGGATACGACAGAGGATAGGATAGGATAGAGGATATTTTAGGGTAGAGGATAGGATAGGATAGAGGATAGGATAGGATAGAGGATAGGATAGGCTAGTGGACAGGATTGGATAGGATAGAATAGAGGATAGGATAGGATAGAAAATAGGATAAACAGAGGATAGGATAGGATAGAGGATATTATATAATAGAGGATAGGATAGGATAGAGGATGGGATAGGATAGAGGATACAATGGGATAGAGGATAGGATAGGATAGAGGATTGAATAGGATACAGGATTGCATTGAGGATAGGATAGGATAGAGGATATGATAGAATAGAGGATATTATGGGATAGAGGATTGGATAAGATAGAGTATTGGATAGGATACAGGACAGCATTCAGGATAGGATAGGATAGAGGATATTATAGGATAGACGATTGGATAGGATATGGACTTCCTTTTCCGGGTGTGTGAGAGGTGGATGTGTGTAAGGTGAGAGAAGGAAAGTTGTGACGGAAAAGTGTGTGAGAGAGGGTGTGAGAAGTGGGAAAGTGGTGGAGGGGTGAGAGAAGGGGGTGAGTGAAGGTGTAGAGAAAGGGTGAAGGAATAGAGGAGGTATAGAGGGATTTGGGAGAGATAGAAGCGTTGGAAAGAGGTTAGGAAACGGGAGGAAGAGAAGTGAGAGCGGGAGAGTAAGGCAGGTGGCGCGGTGAAAGTAGGTTGGGTGGCGCTTTCTGGCGGGAGAAGGAGTAGGTGAGGAAGTGGATAAGGCGGGAAACTTGAAGGAGTTTAAAGAGAAGGGAAGGTGATGATGAGTGGGGAGGATGAAAGGGGAGGGAAAGGGGGGGGAGGGAAAGGGGGGGGGAGAGAAAGTGGAGGGAGAGATAGGGAAGGAGAAATGGGTAAGGATGGGAGGGGAGAGTGAGGGGAGCAGTGTAGAGGGTATAGGGGGGAAGAGAGGGAGAGAGGAGCTTGGGCAGTGGGTAGAGGGGGACGACGAGGGTGAGAATGAGGAGAAAAGGGTGTACAAGATATTTAGGAGAAGTGTGAAAACAAGGAGGTCGCCGGGGGAGAAGGAGGAGGGTATCAGAAAGGGGGAAAAAGTTAAAGGGGAAGGAGGAAAGGAAGGGTGGGAGGGAATGATAGGGGAGTTGATAAGAGAGGTAAGGGAAATGAAGGTAGTGATGGAGAGGGAGAGGGAGGAGAGGAGAAAGGAGAGTGTGAAATGGGAAGAGGTAAGAAGGGAGGAAAGGGAGGAAAGGAGAAGGGAGAGAGAGAGATGGGAGAAGGAGAGGAGAGAAGATAAGGAGGAGAGGAAAAGGGAGAGAGAGAGGTGGGAGATAGAAAGGAGGGAGAGTAGGGAAGTGAGGGACAGGTTGGGAGAAAGAATGGAGCGGCTGGAAGAAAGGATGGGGAAGGTGGAGAAGGAAGGATGGGGGGAGGGAGGCAAGGACAGGATGGGTGGGTTAGGAGATGAGATATTAGAAGAGAATAGAAGGAGGATAAGGAGGATGGAGATAAAGCAGGATAGGAAGGAGAGGGAGGAAAAAAGGAATAATGTTGTGGTAAGGGGGATAAAGGTGGAGGGAAAGAGCATAGAAGAGGAGGTAGGAGAATTATGGGAGCAGATGGGAATAAAGAAAGAGGGTGTAAAGGATATAAAAAAGCTAGGAGGGGCAGGGAAGGACGGAAGGGGGATGGTGCTGATAAGGTTATCGGATAGGGAGCAAAAGAGGAAGGTGATGGTGGGGAGGAGTAAGTTGAGGGGGAAAAGGGAGAGGATAGATGATGACTTGACGGAGGAGGAGAGGAGGGCTAAATGGAAGATAGAGAGGGAAGCGGAAAAGGAGAGGGGAGAGGGAAAATATGTGCAAGTTGGTTACATGAAAATGTGGGTGAATGGGAGGATGAGAAGGTGGGATGAAGTGGAGGAGAAGTGGGCAGAGGAGCAGGGAAACGGGCAAGGGAGGTAAGGGGAGGGAGGGGAGAGGGAGAAAGGGCGGAGGGGAGGATCAGGGGTATGAAAGTAGTGTTCTGGAATGTAGCGGGTTTGAAGAACAAGGATGAGGAGTTCTGGAAGGGGTTGGAAGAGTGGGATGTTTTAGTAATGATGGAGACGTGGATAGAGGAGAAAGGGTGGATGCAGGTGAGAAGAAGGTTGCCGAGGGGGTATGTGTGGGAAACACAATGGGCAAGGAGAGAGGAAAGGATGGGGAGGGCGAGAGGTGGAATGGTAATAGGGGTGAGGAAGGAGATAGAGATGGAGGGGGAGAAGCTAGGAGAGAGGGAGGGACTGATGGCGGTGAAAATAAGGTCAGAGGAGGGCTGGTGGTGGGTGGTAGGGGTGTATGTCAATGGGGACATGCAGGATAAGTTGGAGGCGTTGGGGGAGTGGATGGAGGAGAGGGAAAAAGAGGTTAAAGTCATCATAGGGGGAGATTTCAATGCGAGGACAGGGGGAGAAGGGGGAGAAGTGGTGGAGGACGAAGAGGTGGATAGGAAGGGGAGTAGGATATCTAAAGATGGGAAAGTAAACGCGGAGGGGAGGAGATTGTGTAGGTACTTGGAGGAGAGAGGGTGGGGTATATTGAATGGGAATGTAAAGGGTGATGAGGAGGGGGAATGGACGTTCGTAGGGAAGAGGGGAAACTCCGTGATTGACTATATACTGGGGAATGAGGACACGAGGGAAGGGGTAGAGAGGATGGAGGTGGGGGAAAGGGTAGACTCAGACCACATGCCCCTGACGGTGTGGCTGAAGGGGGGGAGAAAGGAGGGAGAGGGGAGAGGTAGGAGGTTGAAGAGGAGAGGGGTAGGGATATGGACGGAAGAGGTAGGAAAGGAGTTCAGGGAGAAATTCGGAAGGAAAGGGGAGGGAGGAAAGGGGGTGGAGGAGGACTGGAGGGAGCTGAGAGAAAGGGTGACAGAGGTGTTAGGGAAAATGGAGAAAAAGAAAAGGGAGGAGAGGAAGGGTTGGTGGGATGAGGAATGTAGGGAAGAAAAAAGGAAAGTGAGGGAGGAGCTGAGGAGATGGAGAAGGTGGGGGGGGAGGGGGAGGAGGTTAAGGAGAAGAGAAGAGCATATAGGGAAATGTGTGAGGAGAAGAAGAAAAAAGAGAGGGAAAGATGGGAAAAGGAGATAGAAGCCATAAGGACGGAGGGACAGGTTTGGAGGGTAATAAAAAGGGAGAGGAAGAAAGGTTCTCAATTAAATGAAAAAATAAAGATGGAGGAGTGGGGTGAGTATTTTAGGGATTTACTGGGAGGAGTAGAATGGAGGGTGAAAAAAGGAGGGGTAAAAGATAGGGTGGGGGATGGGGAAGGGGAAATAGAAAGGGGAGAGGTGTGTAAAGTGATAAAAGATCTGAAAGCGGGGAAAGCGGCAGGAGGTGATGGAATCCCCAACGAGGTGTGGAAATATGGTGGGGAGGAAGTGGGGGAGTGGTTACTGAGGATATGCAGGAGGGTATGGAGGGGGGAAGGGTGGCCGGAGGACTGGACGGAGGGGGTGGTGGTGCCAGTAGCCAAAAAAAGAGAGAGCAAAAAGGTAGGGGACTACAGAGGTGTGACACTGACTCAAACGGCATATAAAGTATATGCGGCAGTGCTGACAGAGAGGTTGAGGAAGGAGGTGGAGGAGAAAGGTATGTTGCCACCGAGTCAAGTGGGTTTTAGGAAGGGGTTGGGGTGTATAGATAACATATATGTGTTAAACTATTTGATTAACAGGAGAGTGAGAGGGAAAGGGAAAAAGCTGGTTATATTTTTCGTAGATTTGAAGGCGGCATTTGACTCGGTGGACAGGGAGGTGTTGTTAGAGGCGATGAGGGAAAGGGGGGTGAGAGAGGGGTTGGTGAGGAGGTGTGGGGAGGTGCTGGGGGAGACGAGGGGTAGGGTTAGGGTGGGGGAGGAGGAAGGGGAAAAGTTCTGGACGGCAAGAGGGGTGAGACAGGGGTGTCCGTTGAGCCCGCTCCTGTTCACACTATTGCTGGCGGATGTAGATGAGGTCTTGGAAAGAGGGGGATGGGGAGGGGTAAGGGTGGGGGGGAGGAAAGTGTACACACTGGCTTACGCAGACGATATTGCGATGCTGGCGGAGGATGAAATGGGGATGAAAGGGATGATGAGGGTGTTGGAGAGATATTTGGAGGAGAAGAGGTTGGTGTTGAATGCTGAGAAGTCTAAGGTGATGAGGTGCAGGAGGGGAGGGGGAAGATGGAAGAAGGCGACGTGGAGGTGGAAGGGCAGGATTGTGGAGGAGGTGGGACAGTATAGATATTTAGGGTACGTAATTAAGAGGGATGGAGGGCAAGAAGGGCAGGTGGCGGAGAGGGTGAGAAGGGGTGCGGCGATAATGGGTCAAGTGTGGGGAATAGGGAAGAGGAGGTTTGGGAAAGACTGGGGGAGAAGAATTTGGATGTTTGACAGGTTGGTATGGCCGGTATTGAGCTATGGAGTGGAAATATGGGGATGGAAGGAGAGGGAAGGGTTGGAGAGGGTTCAAGAGAGATTTTTAAGGTGGGTGCTGGGGGTGGAGAGATGTACGCCGGGATACATGGTGAGGGAGGAGGTGCAAAGGGAGTTGTTGAGGGGCAGGGCGGGGTTGAGGGCGTGGGGTTTCGAGAAAAGGCTAGGGGAGGGCAGAGGAGGGGAATTAGCTAGGGTGTGTTGGGAGGTGATGCGGGAGAGAGATAGGAGGGGTGGAGAGGTGGATGGATGGGAGAAGGAAAGAAGGGATTTCTTCCGAGGGAGGGGATGGGGAGTGGAGGAGGTGGAAAGGATGATAGAAAGTGGGGGGGAGAGATTGAGTGAAGAGTTAGTGAAGAGAGAGAAAGAAAGGCAGAGAGGGGAAAGAAGAGAGAAGTTGAGTGCTTCTAGGTATAACAGATGGTATGGAATGGTGAAGGGAGAGGGGGTGCCGGGATATTTGATGAAAGGGTGGGGGGAGAGTAGGTGGCAGAGGGTAGCTAGGTTTAGATTAGGAAGTGAGATGAGGGGGGGGGAAATATTGGATGGAGGAAGAGAAAAGGAAATGCAGAGTGTGTGGTTGGAGGGATGAGAGCTGGGAACATGTATGGGAGGAATGTATGCGGGTGGATGAGGAAAGAGGATGGCAGGAGAAGATGGGGGAGGTGCTGGATGATGATGGGGGAGGGGAGGATTGGATGAGGAGGGTGGAAGAGTGGAGAATAAAGATGGGAGAGGGAAAGGTGTGAATGGATAGAAAAGTGGAAAAAAAAAAGGAAAGGAAGTCCATAGGGGAGGTAGAGGAGGAAGGAGGAGAGGAGAGGTGCCTGAATGAAGGAATGAGAGAGAATGCTGAGAGTGTGAAAGCGTGAATGTATGGTTTTATTTACGTGTTTCTCTGCTTTAGTTATTAACTTTTAATAATGAGAGCTTAGACCGCAGGATTTAGGTCAACTGTAGTGTTATGTTTTGTTTTATTTTAGTTTAGTTTATTTTATTTTATTTTATTTTATTTTATTTTATTTGTTGTTCAGTATTAAGGTTATACGGAATTTCTAGTTTATTTCTATGGTTTAAGAAATTGTATTAGGGAGGGTATACTTTTATATATATTTATGTTCTGTATATATTGTATATTCTAGGCGACCGCTGCGTTTTGTTTTGTGCTTTTTAAGAGACAATGTATGCGTTTTTTTATTTTAGTTTTAAGTAATTGTAAGGGGACGTTGCGAATTACACTCTCTCTTTCTCTCTTGCGTGCGCTTGCGTGCGGTAGTTTTAGGCTAGTGTTAAGAAATATGTAGAGTTGGGTATAGGATTGTAAACCTAAGGGGAACAAATAAAGATATTGATTGGATAGGATAGAGGATAGGATAGGATTGAGGATAGGATAGGATAGAGGATAGGATAGAGGATAGGATAGGATAGAGGATAGGATAGGATAGAGGATAGGATAGGATAGAGGATGGGATAGGATAGAGGATGGGATAGGGGATTGGATAGGATACATGATTGGATAGGATAGAGGATATTATAGGATAGACGATTGGATAGGATAGAGGATAGGATAGGATTGAGGATAGGATAGGATAGAGGATAGGATAGAGGATAGGATAGGATAGAGGATAGGATAGGATAGAGGATTGGATAGGATAGAGGATTGGATAGAATAGATTTTATTATAGGATAGAGGATATTATAGGATAGACGATAGGATAGAATAGAGGATAGGATAGGATAGAAAATAGGATACGACAGAGGATAGGATAGGATAGAGGATATTATAGGATAGAGGATAGGATAGGATAGAGGATGGGATAGGATAGAGGATAAAATAGGATAGAGAATAGGATAGGTTAGAGGATTGTATAGGATACAGGATTGCATTGAGGATAGGATAGGATAGAGGATAGGATAGAGGATAGGATAGAGGATTGGATAGGATAGAGGATGTTATAGAATAGAGGATTTTATAGGATAGAGGATTGGATATAATAGATTATATTATAGGATAGAGGATAGGATAGGATAGAGGATAGGATAGGATAGAGGATTGGATAGGATACAGGATAGCATTCAGGATAGGATAGGATAGAGGATATTATAGGATAGACGATAGGATAGAATAGAGGATAGGATAGGATAGAAAATAGGATACGACAGAGGATAGGATAGGATAGAGGATATTTTAGGGTAGAGGATAGGATAGGATAGAGGATAGGATAGGATAGAGGATAGGATAGGCTAGTGGACAGGATTGGATAGGATAGGATAGAGGATAGGATATGATATAGGATAGGATAGGATAGAGAATAGGATAGGATATATGATATTATAGGATACAGGATCGGATACGATAGAGGATATTGTATGATAGACTTTATGATAGGATAGAGGATGTAATAGGATAGAGGATACAATAGGATAGAGCATAGGATAGGATAGAGGATAGGATAGGGTAGAGGATAGGATAGGATTGAGGATAGGATAGGATAGAGGATGGGATAGGGGATTGGATAGGATAAAGGATTGGATAGGATAGAGGATAGGATAGAGGATAGGATAGGATAGAGGATTGGATAGGATTCAGGATTGCATTGAGGATAGGATAGGATAGAGGATAGGATAGAATAGAGGATATTATGGGATAGAGGATTGGATAGGATAGAGGATAGGATAGGATAGAGGATTGGATATAATAGATTATATTATAGGATAGGATAGAGGATAGGATAGGATAGAGGATAGGATAGGATAGAGTGGAAAGTTGGGCTGTTCGTTTTCACGAAGAAATTATGCGCGCGTTTGTGTCAAATAGAATTTATTTTAAACTTGACAAATGCCCTGTCACCGGCCGAACTAACCTTGGGTGACTAGTTAAATTGGATACAATGAATTGTAGCGGTGGTACGGTATAGCGCGATTACTGACTCTGATTCTGAAGCTGACCTTTTCTGATGCGAACTTTGCCGATTCTGCCGCTCTGCTCCGAGGCCCGCTTACTCGTCACCTCGGTGGTGACGCGATTTTTTGGCCATGGGCCCGTTTTCGGGGGAAGAATCATCCCCATTCGTTGATTTGACTTGAGGGCGGAGGTTCTTCTGAAACAGCCCTCACCGGTGGAGGAGGAAGTCCCCACCTCAAGTCAATAAGGGAGAATTCCCAAAATGCGCGATTTATGGGACCCCGGAGCAGCGCGACGAAGGCCTAAGTGGCCCATGTACGCCGTGCTAGCCAAGTGGCTAGCAGCTAATTTATTGCCCCTTGGCCGAGGTCCGGTGACGAAGACCAAGGGCTGGAAAAAATGTGCGTTTACTGTCTCTGGTTTTCGTCCGTTTGACGAAACCCAGAGACACGGTTATTGGGGTTGTAGCGCAACCCGAGCGTGCCTCGCGTCGTGCGGAAGAGGATTTACGACCTCTTGTCCGCCGCGTGTAGTGGGCCATAAGGCCCGCTGTGTCGGAATCCGGAACCCTCAAGTACCTCGCGGACGGTACACGGTATGAGGGTCGCACGGATTGACTTATGGCCACTTTTCCAATGCCATCAGCTCGAATCCTCAAGCGCCTCGCGTGCGGCAACTCAAGGATTAGCATTCTTCGTGATTAGTCGAAGGACGGACAAAAATCGGAAAAGGGCTTTTGTGACGCATGTGTATTTTTTGGGCGAAAGAGCATGCTCCGTGCAGCTGTAACATCCTCGCTTGCGTTACGGCCGGAAATGCGAGGATTCATGGTACTTTTGTCTGCAAGGGATCGAACATGCTCCCCCCGTTGAATGGCACTGTCATTCAATAGCGAAAGTATGCGCGATTTGAAATTATAATGGCAGGAACGGAATTGCCCGGTAAAATAAGCGCGAAGTAATCGAAACGTAATATACTAGGACTATATATAGATATATACATATAAAAAAAAGAACACCCACAAAAAAATAAACATAATGAAGTCAACGCGAATATAACTATATCGGTAGTAACAAAAAATATAACTTACGCAAATTAACTATATGAAGAATAGAACGCGATAAGGTGACAGAATTAGGTCTCGATGGGAAGAGGCGCGAGTTTCTTAACATTACGTTTGCACAAGCCGTTTACTGTCTTGACGGTAACTGCGCGAATGATGTCATCTTGGCCCGGATGAACTTCCACGATGCGTCCGAGACTCCAATGGGATGGTGGAAGGTGATCGTCCTTCAAGATGACGATGGTTCCCTTGTTCATCTCGTGGGATCCTTTGGTCCATTTTGCGCGTACATTCAGGTGGTTTATGTATTCTTTGGACCACCTGATCCAGAAGTCGTGTTTCACCTTCTGGATGTGTTGCCATTTGGACAACCGATTGCTGGAGGTCTCGTTGAAATTGACCTCGGGTAAGCTTGTCATTGCGGAACCAATCAAAAAATGGCCGGGAGTGAGAGCTTGTGGATCGTTGGGATCGGACGAGAGTGGAGTCAACGGGCGGGAATTAAGGATTGCCTCGATTTCCGTCACAAATGTTGCGAATTGCTCATAGGTGAAAAGTTCATCGCCGACTACGCGTTTCAGATGATGTTTAAATGACTTGACCGCAGCCTCCCAGAGCCCGCCGAAATGTGGCGACAAAGCTGGCATGAAGTGCCACGAGATCTCTTTGTCCTCAAGAAATCGACGAACTCTTTTGTCCTCGCGCAGGACTCTGGAGAGCTCGGTCAAGTCATTATTGGCACCGACGAAATTGGTACCATTGTCGGAATATATGTTTTTGCATATTCCGCGGCGCGCGATAAAACGTTTTAATGCAGCGACGAAGGCTTCGGTGGTCATATCGCTAACCACCTCGAGGTGTATGGCCTTAGTGGAGAAACAAATAAAAACGGCAACGTAGACCTTTATTTTAGCGCGATTACGGAATTTGCGTTCCTTAATAAAAAATGGGCCGCAGTAATCCACCCCGATGTTAGTGAATGGTCGAGTTTCGGTGACTCTGTCTGCTGGTAAATTACCCATTGTGTATCTTGTCGTAGGTGGATTAACGCGGAAACACTTCACGCAATTTCGCAATATTTTGCGTGTTGTGTTTTTTCCATCGATCGGCCAATATTGTTGTCTGACATTGTACAATGTGGATGTCAGACCCGAATGATGATGTTCGATGTGTGCGTTATGAATGATGAGATTAGTGACGCTATTGTTTTTCGGCAAGAGTATCGGATGTTTCGTTTGGTATGAGAATTTGGAATTTTGGAGACGACCTCCGACGCGTAATATGCCTTTCTCATCGAGAAAGGGACTCAAACAAAGCAATTTGCTTTTGGATGGTAATTCGCTTCCAGTTTTCAGTGCGTGTATTTCCTCCGAAAATGAATGTTGTTGAATTAACGTGAGAATTCTTTCATTTGCGAGGTGTATTTCCTCTACCGAAAGCGGTCCGATACAGCGATTTCTATTTGTAAACCGTAGACAATAGGCGATTACCCTACGCAGACGCTTGATACAGGAAAATCTCTGTAAGATTTCATTGGCGTTTATGACGGACGAAGCAAAACAAGTGACTTTGCGTAATTCGGGAATTTCCTTGGGAGATTCAAAGCGCGATTCTGGCCAAACTGATTCGTCGAGTCCGAGCCAATCCGGACCGAATTGCCAAAAACTATTGTCGATTAATTCCTTGGCCGTGATACCGCGTGACAATAAATCCGCGGGATTATCGGAAGTGCGAACATGTCGCCAATTCTTTATGCGCGTTTTGCCTTGTATTTCCGCGACGCGATTCGCCACGAAAGTTTTCAAGGTGCTAGGTGATTTGGCTAACCAATGCAGAACGATAGTCGAATCGGTCCAGAACGTTGTTTTGGATATGGTGTGCGTGAGTGATTCCCGCACTGAGCAATATAATGTCGCGAGTAGGTTCGCTCCGCAGAGCTCAAGACGAGCTAGACTGATGGTTTTTAACGGCGCGACTCTAGATTTTGCGCAAAGCAGCTGCGTTTTGATTTTTCCGGACTGGTTGATGGTGCGAATGTAAATACAAGCTCCGTAAGCGCGTTCACTAGCATCGCAAAATCCATGTAATTCGATGCTCTTTACGGAGCGTTGCGTTATATGTCTGTTGAATTTGACCTTTTCCAATAATTTGAGATTGTTGCGATAGTTTTGCCACTCGTTTTGTATATTCATGGGCAGCGATTCGTCCCAGTCAATCTTTAATTGCCACAGGCGTTGCATGATAATTTTCGCTGTGACGGTTACTGGACCGAGAAGACCCAAGGGGTCGAATATTTTTGCGATAGTCGACAGAATTGCGCGTTTCGTAGGTGAGTTTGGCGAATTTATGTTGACTGAGTAGTGAATAGTGTCGTTGCGCGGATCCCAGGCTACTCCCAAAGTTTTGACGGTCGCGTCCCCGAAGAATTTTGGGTGTATCTGGTCGTCTGTAAGACCGGATAACAATTGTGGATCATTCGAGACCCACTGACGGATGTTTAGTTCCCCTTTGTTTAACAAACTGATGATTTGATCGCGTAATTTGATGGCGTCGCGGTATGTGGCGGCACCGGTCAAGAGATCATCCACATAGATGTCCCTTTTAATGACTTCGGATGCCGCTTTATAATTTTGCGATTCATCGTCTGCAAGTTGCTGCAGACATCGTGTGGCTAGATAAGGCGCGGAAGACAGACCAAATGTGACTGTGTTTAGTTGAAAGGTTGAAATTTCGTTTTGCGCGTTTCGCCAAAGAATTCTTTGGTACGGTCTGTCTTCTTCTCGGACGAGAAATTGCCGGTACATTTTCTCGATATCGCCGGTAAGCACAAACGGATGCATTCGGAAGCGTAATAACAGACCGAAGATATCGTCCTGTATTGTAGGACCGGTCAAAAGCGCGTCATTAAGTGACACTCCCGAACTTGATTTTGCCGATCCATCGAATACAACTCGAACCTTTGTGGTTGAGCTGGAGGGTTTGATGACGGCGTGATGCGGTAGGTAGAATCCCTCTGAATTTGCAGGTGATTCTGTTTGAGTTAGATGTCCTAACTCTAGGTATTCGTTTAATACCTTCGCGTATTCCGCCTGCAATTCCGGATTGGTAACGAATCGCCTTTCGAGGGAATGAAATCGTTTCAATGCGCGCGTATAAGTTTCGCCTAGAATTGCTTTTTTCTCGTTAAAAGGGAGCGCGACGACGTATCTCCCTGTTGCGGTACGTGAAACAGTGCGTTTAAAATGGGATTCACAGGCTTCCTCCTCCGGTGTGAGGTGAGAATGCTGTGGCCCTTCCTCGACTTCCCAAAATTTCTTTAGATCGAACTCGGCGTTGTTAAACAAGGTTGTGCGCGAATTTTTGCGGGAAGTGGTCGGTGCACTCCCCCCGATGATCCAACCAAACTGTGATTTTTGTAAAACTAGGTCAGAATCATTCCGAGTAGATAAATTAATTTGACCGATGCTGAAGCACGAGAGTGTCGGTCCCGTACCGATCAGCATGTCGACTGGTGCCGGTTTGTGGAAGTGAGGATCGGCTAATTTTATGTTGTGTGGTATTTGTACCCTTGTGCGATCGATTTGACAATCGGGCAATTGGCCCGCTATTCGTGGTATCACAAAGAATTCCAATGTGCGGTTGAAGTTATTTTGTCTCGAAACTATCTTCGCCTTGACAAGCCGATTCGTTACCGTGTTTAACTCATTTAGCGCCTCGATCGTTACACTTTGTTCGCGCGTTGGTAATCTTAATTTTTTGACCAAACTTTCGGTGATGAAATTCGCGTTTGAACAGGTATCCAGCAAAGTTCTGCACTCGACAGGGTTTTTGTCTAGATCCATTGCGTTGACTATGGCTGTAGCCATTAAACCGTGAGTTGATCCGTCTGTAATTAGTGAGGTGATCTGATTATTTAATTGGTGTGTAACGTCGAAGCGCGTAGTAAGTCAGGATTCGTTGGTCTGTGTGGTTTCTGCGTTTGTTTCGGGATTTGACCGTTCGTGTTTACGCTCCCGATGCAGTCGCGTATTGTGCGGCTCGTTGCATTTTTTGCACCTGCCCCCGTAGCAGGTATCATGCGAATGACCCGGTTTCAGGCAATTTAGGCATAGCTTAGCCTTGCGTGCTAGTTCGATGCGTTTTTCAACCGATCCGTCTAAAAATGTTTTGCATTGGAAAGCCGCGTGATTTCCCGTCTTGCAGATATCACATGATGGTGATCGCTGCTCGGTTACGAAAACTTGCCGACGATTCGACATTGGCGACGATGGTGGAGACGGACGTTTATTGTGCCAGCGGTTATTGGCCTTGGCGCGATTATTATATTGCGGTTTAATGGGTGAGGAATATTGCGTCGGATTTGTGTTCGATACTGATTCATAATCTTTACACTGATGCGATGACATGTGTAAAAATTTGAAAATGTCGTTAATTTTGGGCATTTGGGTATCGGCTAACGTGCGTTCCCACGTTTTCCTGGTATCCTTGCCCATTCGCGAAATGACGATGCTCGTAAGGAGATCGTTTGCAATATCCTCCCAACTTCGACCTAAGGCTTGTAGCGATCTTATGTGTAATTGCATGTAATTCACTAGATCTCGGATCGCCTCGGATGACTCGTTTGGCATCGCTGGTGTATCGCGTAAAAGTGCCGCGTGTCGAAGAACCAAAGCGCGTTTGTTGTCATATATTTCATTAAGATGTTCCCAAGCGGCTGCGTAGTTATCGTCACTAATCGTGAAGGCGCCTATCGCGGTTTCGGCCCTTCCGGATAAAGAAAGCTTCAAGTAATTCAACTTCTGTATGTTGCTGAGACCTTCGTGCGCGTGAATCATGGTCTGGAACGCATCTTTAAAAGTGATCCAGTTTTCAATGCGACCATCGAATTTTGGTAAATTTATTTTGGGTAGGTTTACTGGAAGCGAATTCGGTTTACTGAACGAGGATTCTGTTGGAATTGTATTTTGCGCGATACTGAGTCTTTCGAGTAGTTCAAGCGCGGAGGCGATCACATCGTCGTAGTGATCCGTGATTTCTTCGCGTTGTAACTCCAAATTTTCATGCTCGTCGGAAAGCATCATGAGGTCGTGTTGTTGCTCGTTGAATTTGTTGAATAAGCCTTTCAGACGCTCGATTCTTTCGCGAAGCTTAATTCGTTCTTTCGCGGAGTCTTTGTAAAATTCTAGATAGTTAGATAATGTCGTGATCTGGCCTTTGAAATATCTACTTCTATGTTTTAATGCGCGAATTTCGTCATCTTGCACTTGAGCCATTTCGTGAAATCGAGACAGGAAGGAAGACGGAAAGAAAGGGAGTTGATTGATGCGCGATGTGACAAGCCTACCTTGTTGATGGCTTCTTTCGGCCCCTTTGTTCTGGCTTCCTTTCCTGGAGAATCAGCAGGTAGGATGCTCGGCTCCTCAGATCGGTCGTTGATCCTCGTGGTTGGTCGTCCTTTCCCAAAAGGTAGCTTCACTGCGTAGGTGACCCCAATTTGGTTGTACGACTGCGCTGTGGCTTCCACGAAGATGTTGAACACCGTCAAATGTGACGGATCTCGTTCAATTTAATTGTATGTCTCACCGCACTCCACTAGATCACTGATCCGGTTCGAAGGACCATGGAAAGTTGGGCTGTTCGTTTTCACGAAGAAATTATGCGCGCGTTTGTGTCAAATAGAATTTATTTTAAACTTGACAAATGCCCTGTCACCGGCCGAACTAACCTTGGGTGACTAGTTAAATTGGATACAATGAATTGTAGCGGTGGTACGGTATAGCGCGATTACTGACTCTGATTCTGAAGCTGACCTTTTCTGATGCGAACTTTGCCGATTCTGCCGCTCTGCTCCGAGGCCCGCTTACTCGTCACCTCGGTGGTGACGCGATTTTTTGGCCATGGGCCCGTTTTCGGGGGAAGAATCATCCCCATTCGTTGATTTGACTTGAGGGCGGAGGTTCTTCTGAAACAGCCCTCACCGGTGGAGGAGGAAGTCCCCACCTCAAGTCAATAAGGGACAATTCCCAAAATGCGCGATTTATGGGACCCCGGAGCAGCGCGACGAAGGCCTAAGTGGCCCATGTACGCCGTGCTAGCCAAGTGGCTAGCAGCTAATTTATTGCCCCTTGGCCGAGGTCCGGTGACGAAGACCAAGGGCTGGAAAAAATGTGCGTTTACTGTCTCTGGTTTTCGTCCGTTTGACGAAACCCAGAGACACGGTTATTGGGGTTGTAGCGCAACCCGAGCGTGCCTCGCGTCGTGCGGAAGAGGATTTACGACCCCTTGTCCGCCGCGTGTAGTGGGCCATAAGGCCCGCTGTGTCCGAATCCGGAACCCTCAAGTACCTCGCGGACGGTACACGGTATGAGGGTCGCACGGATTGACTTATGGCCACTTTTCCAATGCCATCAGCTCGAATCCTCAAGCGCCTCGCGTGCGGCAACTCAAGGATTAGCATTCTTCGTGATTAGTCGAAGGACGGACAAAAATCGGAAAAGGGCTTTTGTGACGCATGTGTATTTTTTGGGCGAAAGAGCATGCTCCGTGCAGCTGTAACATCCTCGCTTGCGTTACGGCCGGAAATGCGAGGATTCATGGTACTTTTGTCTGCAAGGGATCGAACATAGAGGATAGGATAGGATAGAGGATAGGATAGGATAGAGGATAGGATAGGATAGAGGATAAGATAGGATAGAGGATTGGATAGGATACAGGATTGCATTGAGGAGAGGATAGGATAGAGGATAGGATAGAGGATAGGATAAAGGATAGGATAGAGGATAGGATAGAGGATTGGATAGGATTGAGGATACTATAGGATAGAAGATAGTATAGGATAGAGGATAGGATAGGATAGAGGATTGGATAGGATAGAGGATATTATGGGATAGAGGATTGGATAAGATAGAGGAATGGATAGGATACAGGATAGCATACAGGATAGGATAGGATAGAGGATATTATAGGATAGACGATTGGATAGGATAGAGGATAGGATAGCATAGAGGATGGGATAGGATAGAAGATACGATAGGATAGAGGATAGGATAGGATAGAGGATTGGATAGGATTCAGGATTGCATTGAGGATAGGATAGGATAGAGGATAGGATAGAATAGAGGATATTATGGGATAGAGGATTGGATAGGATAGAGGATAGGATAGGATAGAGGATTGGATAGGATTCAGGATTGCATTGAGGATAGGATAGGATAGAGGATAGGATAGAATAGAGGATATTATGGGATAGAGGATTGGATAGGATAGAGGATAGGATAGGATAGAGGATTGGATATAGTAGATTATATTATAGGATAGGATAGAGGATAGGATAGGATAGAGGATAGGATAGGATAGAGGATAGGATAGGATAGAGGATAGGATAGGATAGAGGATTGGATAGGATACAGGATTGCATTGAGGAGAGGATAGGTTAGAGGATAGGATAGAGGATAGGATAGAGGATTGGATAGGATATAGGATATTATAGAATAGAGGAATGGATAGGATAGAGGATTGGATAGAATAGAGTATATTATGGAATAGAGGATTGGATAGGATAGAGGATAGGATAGAGGATAGGATAGAGGATAGGATAGAGGATAGGATAGAGGATTGGATAGGATAGAGGATTGGATAGGAGAGAGGATGTTATAGAATAGAGGATTTTATAGGATAGAGGATTGGATATAATAGATTATATTATAGGATAGAGGATAGGATAGGATAGACGATAGGATAGAATAGAGGATAGGATAGGATAAAAAATAGGATACGACACAGGATAGGATAGGATAGAGGATATTATATAATAGAGGATAGGATAGGATAGAGGATGGGATAGGATAGAGGATAGGATAGGATAGAGAATAGGATACGATATATGATATTATAGCATAGAGGATAGGATAGGATAGAGGATAGGATAGAGGATTGGATTGGATAGAGGATATTATAGAATTGAGGAATGGATAGGATAGATGATTGGATAGGATAGAGGATAGGATAGGATAGAGGATGGGATAGGATAGAGGATGGGATAGGGGATTGGATAGGATAGGGGATTGGATAGGATAGAGGATAGGATAGGATAGATTATATTATAGGATAGACGATAGGATAGGATAGAGGAATGGATAGGATAGAGGATAGGATAGGATAGAGGATAGGATAGGATTTAGGATAGGATAGGGTAGAGGATAGGATAGGATAGAGGATAGGATAGGATAGAGGATAGGATAGGATAGAGGATTGGATAGAATAGAGGATATTATGGGATAGAGGATTGGATAAGATAGAGGATTGGATAGGATACAGGATAGCATTCAGGATAGGATGGGATAGAGGATATTATAGGATAGACGATTGGATAGGATAGAGGATGGGATAGGATAGAGGATACAATAGGATAGAGGATAGGATAGGATAGAGGATTGGATAGGATAGAGGATGGGATAGAGGATAGTATAGAGGATAGAATAGAGGACAGGATAGAGGATTGAATAGTATAGAGGATATTTTAGGGTAGAGGATAGGATAGGATAGAGGATAGGATAGAGGATTGGATAGGATAGAGGATATTATAGAATAGAGGAATGGATAGGATAGAGGATTGGATAGAATACAGGATATTATGGGATAGAGGATTGGATAGGATACAGGATAGCATTCCGGATAGGATAGGATAGAGAATAGGATACGATATATGATATTATAGGATAGAGGATAGGATAGGATAGAGGATAGGATAGGATAGAGAATAGGATACGATATATGATATTATAGCATAGAGGATAGGATAGGATAGAGGATAGGATAGAGGATTGGATTGGATAGGATAGAGGATAGGATAGGATAGAGGATGGGATAGGATAGAGGATGGGATAGGGGATTGGATAGGATACAGGATTGGATAGGATAGAGGATGTTATAGAATAGAGGATTGGATAGCATAGAGGATTGGATAGAATAGATTATATTATAGGATAGAGGATAGGATAGGATAGAGGATAGGGTAGGATAGAGGATTGGATAGGATACAGGATAGCATTCAGGATAGGATAGGATAGAGGATATTATAGGATAGACGATAGGATAGGATAGAAAATAGGATACGACAGAGGATAGGATAGGATAGAGGATATTATAGGATAGAGGATAGGATAGGATAGAGGATGGGATAGGAAAGAGGATACAATAGGATAGAGGATAGGATACGATAGAGGATAGGATACGATAGAGGATTGGATAGGATACAGGATAGCATTCAGGATAGGATAGGATAGAGGATATTATAGGATAGACGATAGGATAGAATAGAGGATAGGATAGGATAGAAAATAGGATACGACAGAGGATAGGATAGGATAGAGGATATTATAGGATAGAGGATAGGATAGGATAGAGGATGGGATAGGATAGAGGATACAATATTATAGAGGATAGGATAGGATAGAGGATTGTATAGGATACAGGATTGCATTGAGGATAGGATAGGATAGAGGATATGATAGAATATAGGATATTATGGGATAGAGGATTGGATAAGATAGAGTATTGGATAGGATACAGGATAGCATTCAGGATAGGATGGGATAGAGGATATTATAGGATAGACGATTGGATAAGATAGAGGATAGGATAGGATTGAGGATAGGATAGGATAGAGGATAGGATAGGATAGAGGATAGGATAGGATACAGGATTGTATTGAGGATAGGATAGGATAGAGGATAGGATAGAGGATAGGATAGAGGATTGGATAGGATAGAGGATAGGATAGAGGATAGTATAGAGGATAGGATAGAGGACAGGATAGAGGATAGGATAGAACGATAGTATAGAGGATAGGATAGAAGACAGGATAGAGGATTGGATAGGATAGAGGATATTTTAGGGTAGAGGATCGGATAGGATAGAGGATAGGATATGATAGAGGATAGGATAGGATAGAGGATAGGATATATGATATTATAGGATAGATGATAGGATAGGATAGAGGATAGGATAGGATAGAGGATATGATAGAATAGAGGATATTATGAGATAGAGGATTGGATAAGATAGAGTATTGGATAGGATACAGGATAGCATTCAGGATAGGATAGGATAGAGGATATTATAGGATAGACGATTGGATAGGATAGAGGATAGGATAGGATTGAGGATAGGATAGGATAGAGGATAGGATAGGATAGAGGATAGGATAGGATAGAGGATAGGATAGGATAGAGGATAGGATAGGATAGAGGATAGGATAGGATAGAGGATAGGATAGGATAGAGGATAGGATAGAGGACAGGATAGAGGATAGGATAGGATAGAGGATAGCATAGGATAGAGGATAGGATAGGATAGAGGATAGGATAGGATAGAGGATAGGATAGGATAGAGGATAGGATATGATAGAGGATAGGATAGGATAGAGGATACGATAGGATAGAGGATAGGATAGGATAGAGGATAGGATAGGACAAACGGTAGGATAGGATAGTGGATAGGATAGGCTAGAGGATAGGATAGGTTAGGGGATAAGATAGGATAGAGGACAGGATAGGATAGAGGATAGGATAGGATAGAAAATAGAATAGGACAGAGGATAGGATACGATAGAGGATATTATAGGATAGAGGATAGGATAGGGGATTGGATAGGATACAGGATTGCATTGAGGATAGCATAGGATAGGGGATTTGATAGGATAGAGTATAGGATAGGATAGAGGATAGGATAGGATGGAGGATAGGATAGGAAAGAAGATAGGATAGGGGATTGCATAGGATACAGGATTGCATTGTGGATAGGATAGGATAGAGGATAGGATAGAGGATTGGATAGGATAGAGTATTGGATAGAATAGAGGATATTATAGGATAGAGGATTGGATAGGATAGAGAATACGATAGAGGATAGTATATAGTATAGGATAGAGGATAGGATAGAGGATAGGATAGAGGATAGGATAGAGTATAGGATAGAGGATTGGATTGGATATAGGATATTATAGAATTGAGGAATGGATAGGGTAGAGGATTGGATAGGATAGAGGATTGGATAGGATAGAGGATAGGATAGGATAGGATAGAGGATGGGATAGGGGATTGGGTAGGATACAGGATTGGATAGGATAGAGGATGTTATAGAATAGAGGATTGGATAGGATAGAGGATAGGATAGGATAGACGATAGGATAGAATAGAGGATAGGATAGGATAAAAAATAGGATACGACAGAGGATAGGATAGGATAGAGGATATTATATAATAGAGGATAGGATAGGATAGAGGATGGGATAGGATAGAGGATAGGATAGGATAGAGAATAGGATACGATATATGATATTATAGCATAGAGGATAGGATAGGATAGAGGATAGGATAGAGGATTGGATTGGATAGAGGATATTATAGAATTGAGGAATGGATAGGATAGATGATTGGATAGGATAGAGGATAGGATAGGATAGAGGATGGGATAGGATAGAGGATGGGATAGGGGATTGGATAGGATAGGGGATTGGATAGGATAGAGGATAGGATAGGATAGATTATATTATAGGATAGACGATAGGATAGGATAGAGGAATGGATAGGATAGAGGATAGGATAGGATTGAGGATAGGATAGGACAGAGGATAGGATAGGATAGAGGATATTATAGGATAGAGGATAGGATAGGATAGAGGATGGGATAGGAAAGAGGATACAATAGGATAGAGGATAGGATAGGATAGAGGATTGGATAGGATAGAGGATAGGATAGGATAGAGGATTGGATAGGATACAGGATTGCATTGAGGATAGGATAGGATAGAGGATATGATAGAATAGAGGATATTATGGGATAGAGGATTGGATAAGATAGAGTATTGGATAGGATACAGGATAGCATTCAGGATAGGATAGGATAGAGGATATTATAGGATAGACGATTGGATAGAATAGAGTATATTATGGGATAGAGGATTGGATAGGATAGAGGATAGGATAGAGGATAGGATAGAGGATTGGATAGGATAGAGGAGAGGATAGAGGATAGGATAGAGGATTGGATAGGATTGAGGATATTATAGGATAGAAGATAGTATAGGATAGAGGATAGGATAGGATAGAGGATTGGATAGGATAGAGGATATTATAGGATAGAGGATAGGATAAGATTGAGGATAGGATAGGGGATTGGATAGGATAGAGGATAGGATAGGATATATGATATTATAGGATAGAGGACAGGATAGGATAGAGGATTGGATAGGATAGAGGATAGGATAGAGGATAGGATAGAGGATTGGATAGGATTGAGGATATTATAGGATAGAAGATAGTATAGGATAGAGGATAGGATAGGATAGAGGATTGGATAGGATAGAGGATATTATAGGATAGAGGATAGGATAGGATAGAGGATAGGATAGGATAGAGGATAGGATAGGATAGAGGATAGGATAGAGGACAGGATAGAGGATAGGATAGGATAGAGGATAGCATAGGATAGAGGATAGGATAGGATAGAGGATAGGATAGGATAGAGGATAGGATAGGATAGAGGATAGGATATGATAGAGGATAGGATAGGATAGAGGATACGATAGGATAGAGGATAGGATAGGATAGAGGATAGGATAGGACAAACGGTAGGATAGGATAGTGGATAGGATAGGCTAGAGGATAGGATAGGTTAGGGGATAAGATAGGATAGAGGACAGGATAGGATAGAGGATAGGATAGGATAGAAAATAGAATAGGACAGAGGATAGGATACGATAGAGGATATTATAGGATAGAGGATAGGATAGGGGATTGGATAGGATACAGGATTGCATTGAGGATAGCATAGGATAGGGGATTGGATAGGATAGAGTATAGGATAGGATAGAGGATAGGATAGGATGGAGGATAGGATAGGAAAGAAGATAGGATAGGGGATTCCATAGGATACAGGATTGCATTGTGGATAGGATAGGATAGAGGATAGGATAGAGGATTGGATAGGATAGAGTATTGGATAGAATAGAGGATATTATAGGATAGAGGATTGGATAGGATAGAGAATACGATAGAGGATAGTATATAGTATAGGATAGAGGATAGGATAGAGGATAGGATAGAGGATAGGATAGAGTATAGGATAGAGGATTGGATTGGATATAGGATAATATAGAATTGAGGAATGGATAGGGTAGAGGATTGGATAGGATAGAGGATTGGATAGGATAGAGGATAGGATAGGATAGGATAGAGGATGGGATAGGGGATTGGGTAGGATACAGGATTGGATAGGATAGAGGATGTTATAGAATAGAGGATTGGATAGGATAGAGGATAGGATAGGATAGACGATAGGATAGAATAGAGGATAGGATAGGATAAAAAATAGGATACGACAGAGGATAGGATAGGATAGAGGATATTATATAATAGAGGATAGGATAGGATAGAGGATGGGATAGGATAGAGGATAGGATAGGATAGAGAATAGGATACGATATATGATATTATAGCATAGAGGATAGGATAGGATAGAGGATAGGATAGAGGATTGGATTGGATAGAGGATATTATAGAATTGAGGAATGGATAGGATAGATGATTGGATAGGATAGAGGATAGGATAGGATAGAGGATGGGATAGGATAGAGGATGGGATAGGGGATTGGATAGGATAGAGGATAGGATAGGATATATGATATTATAGGATAGAGGACAAGATAGGATAGAGGATTGGATAGGATAGAGGATAGGATAGAGGATAGGATAGAGGATTGGATAGGATTGAGGATATTATAGGATAGAAGATAGTATAGGATAGAGGATAGGATAGGATAGAGGATTGGATAGGATAGAGGATATTATAGGATAGAGGATAGGATAAGATTGAGGATAGGATAGGGGATTGGATAGGATAGAGGATAGAATAGGATAAATTATATTATAGGATAGACGATAGGATAGGATAGCGGATAGGATAGGATAGAGGATACGATAGGATAGAGGATAGGATAGGATAGAGGATAGGATACAACAGAGGATAGGATAGGATAGAGGATATTATAGGATAGAGGATTCGATGGGATAGAGGATGTGATAGGATAGAGGATACAATAGGATAGAGGATAGGATAGGATAGAGGATTGGATAGGATACAGGATTGCATTGAAGATAGGATAGAGGATAGGATAGAGGATTGGATAGGATAGAGGATTGGATAGAATAGAGGATATTATGGGATAGAGGATTGGATAAGATAGAGGATTGGATAGGATACAGGATAGCATTCAGGATAGGATAGGATAGAGGATATTATAGGATAGACGATTGGATAGGATAGAGGAGAGGATAGGATTGAGGATAGGATAGGATAGAGGATACGATAGGATAGATGATAGGATAGGATAGAGGATAGGATAGGATAGAGGATGGGATAGGATAGAGGATGGGATAGGGGATTGGATAGGATAGAGGATAGGATAGGATAGAGGATAGGGTAGGATATATGATATTATAGGATAGAGGATAGGATAGGATAGAGGATACGATAGGATAGATGATAGGATAGGATAGAGGATAGGATAGGATAGAGGATCGGATAGGATAGAGGATGGGATAGGGGATTGGATAGGATAGAGGATAGGATAGGATAGAGGATAGGGTAGGATATATGATATTATAGGATAGAGGATAGGATAGGATAGAGGATAGGATAGGATAGAGAATAGTATACGATATGTGATATTATAGCATAGAGGATAGGATAGGATAGAGGATAGGATAGGATAGAGGATAGGATAGGATAGAGGATAGGATAGGATTTAGGATAGGATAGGGTAGAGGATAGGATAGGAGAGAGGATAGGATAGGATAGAGGATAGGATAGGATAGAGGATTGGATAGAATAGAGGATATTATGGGATAGAGGATTGGATAAGATAGAGGATTGGATAGGATACAGGATAGCATTCAGGATAGGATAGGATAGAGGATATTATAGGATAGACGATTGGATAGGATAGAGGATGGGATAGGATAGAGGATACAATAGGATAGAGGATAGGATAGGATAGAGGATTGGATAGGATACAGGATTGCATTGAGGATAGGATAGAGGATAGGATAGAGGATTGGATAGGATAGAGTATTGGAAAGAATAGAGGATATTATAGGATAGAGGATTGGATAGGATAGAGGATGGGATAGAGGATAGTATAGAGGATAGAATAGAGGACAGGATAGAGGATTGAATAGTATAGAGGATATTTTAGGGTAGAGGATAGGATAGGATAGAGGATAGGATAGGATAGAGGATAGGATAGAGGATTGGATAGGATAGAGGATATTATAGAATAGAGGAATGGATAGGATAGAGGATTGGATAGAATACAGGATATTATGGGATAGAGGATTGGATAGGATACAGGATAGCATTCAGGATAGGATAGGATAGAGAATAGGATACGATATATGATATTATAGCATAGAGGATAGGATAGGATAGAGGATAGGATAGTGGATTGGATTGGATAGAGGATATTATAGAATTGAGGAATGGATAGGATAGAGGATTGGATAGGATAGAGGATAGGATAGGATAGAGGATGGGATAGGATAGAGGATGGGATAGGGGATTGGGTAGGATACAGGACTGGATAGGATAGAGGATGTTATAGAATAGAGGATGGGACAGGATAGAGGATTGGATAGGATACAGGATAGCATTCAGGATAGGATAGGATAGAGGATATTATAGGATAGACGATAGGATAGAATAGAGGATAGGATAGGATAGAAAATAGGATAAACAGAGGATAGGATAGGATAGAGGATATTATATAATAGAGGATAGGATAGGATAGAGGATAGCGTAGGATATATGATATTATAGGATAGAGGATAGGATAGGATAGAGGATAGGATAGGATAGAGAATAGGATACGATATATGATATTATAGCATAGAGGATAGGATAGGATAGAGGATAGGATAGAGGATTGGATTGGATAGAGGATATTATAGAATTGAGGAATGGATAGGATAGATGATTGGATAGGATAGAGGATAGGATAGGATAGAGGGTGGGATAGGATAGAGGATAGGATAGGATAGAGGATGGGATAGGATAGAGGATGGGATAGGATACAGGATGGGATAGGATACAGGATAGCATTCAGGATAGGATAGGATAGAGGATATTATAGGATAGACGATAGGATAGGATAGAAAATAGGATACGACAGAGGATAGGATAGGATAGAGGATATTATATAATAGAGGATAGGATAGGATAGAGGATGGGATAGGATAGAGGATACAATAGGATAGAGGATAGGATAGGATAGAGGATTGGATAGGATACAGGATTGCATTGAGGATAGGATAGGATAGAGGATATGATAGAATAGAGGATATTATGGGATAGAGGATTGGATAGGATAGAGGATAGGATAGGATAGAGGATGGGATAGGATAGAGGATGGGATAGGATACAGGATGGGATAGGGGATATTATAGGATAGAGGATAGGATAGGATAGAGGATTGGATAGAATAGATTATATTATAGGATAGAGGATAGGATAGGATAGAGGATAGGATAGGATACAGGATTGCATTGAGGATAGGATAGGATAGAGGATAGGATAGAGGATAGGATAGAGGATTGGATAGGATAGAGGATAGGATAGAGGATAGTATAGAGGATAGGATAGAGGACAGGATAGAGGATAGGATAGAACGATAGTATAGAGGATAGGATAGAAGACAGGATAGAGGATTGGATAGGATAGAGGATATTTTAGGGTAGAGGATCGGATAGGATAGAGGATAGGATAGGATAGAGGATAGGATAGAGGATAGGATAGAGGATAGGATAGGATAGAGGATAGGATATGATAGAGGATAGGATAGGATAGAGGATACGATAGGATAGAGGATAGGATAGGATAGAGGATAGGATAGGACAAACGGTAGGATAGGATAGTGGATAGGATAGGCTAGAGGATAGGATAGGATAGGGGATAAGATAGGATAGAGGACAGGATAGGATAGAAAATAGAATAGGACAGAGGATAGGATACGACAGAGGATATTATAGGATAGAGGATAGGATAGGGGATTGGATAGGATACAGGATTGCATTGAGGATAGCATAGGATAGGGGATTGGATAGGATAGAGTATAGGATAGGATAGAGGATAGGATAGGATGGAGGATAGGATAGGAAAGAAGATAGGATAGGGGATTGCATAGGATACAGGATTGCATTGTGGATAGGATAGGATAGAGGATAGGATAGAGGATTGGATAGGATAGAGTATTGGATAGAATAGAGGATATTATAGGATAGAGGATTGGATAGGATAGAGAATACGATAGAGGATAGTATATAGTATAGGATAGAGGATAGGATAGAGGATAGGATAGAGGATTGGATTGGATAGAGGATATTATAGAATTGAGGAATGGATAGGGTAGAGGATTGGATAGGATAGAGGATAGGATAGGTTAGAGGACAGGATAGGATAGAGGATAGGATAGGATAGAGGATAGGATAGGATAGAGGATAGGATAGGATAGAGGATAGGATAGGATAGAGGATAGGATAGGATAGAGGATAGGATAGGATAGAGGATAGGATAGGATAGAGGATAGGATAGGATAGAGGATAGAATAGGATAGAGGATAGGATAGGAAAGAGGATAGGATAGGGTAGAGGATAGGATAGGATAGAGGGTAGGATAGGATAGAGGATACGATTGGATAGAGGATAGGATAGGATTGTGGATAGGATAGGACAAACGGTAGTATAGGATAGAGGATAGGATAGGATGGAGGATAGGATAGGAAAGAGGATAGGATAGGGGATTGAATAGGATACAGGATACGATAGGATAGACGATAGGATACGGGATTGAATAGGATAGAGGATGGGATAGGATAGAGGATACAATAGGATAGAGGATAGGATAGGATAGAGGATTGGATAGGATACAGGATTGCATTGAGGATAGGATAGGATAGAGGATAGGATAGAGGATAGGATAGAGGATTGGATAGGATAGAGTATTGGATAGAATAGATGATATTATAGGA
Source organism: Halictus rubicundus (assembly GCF_050948215.1). Taxonomy (NCBI): domain Eukaryota; kingdom Metazoa; phylum Arthropoda; class Insecta; order Hymenoptera; family Halictidae; genus Halictus; species Halictus rubicundus. The sequence goes on from NW_027488911.1 coordinate 177,181, forward strand.
TAGAGGATTGGATAAGATAGAGGACTGGATAGGATACAGGATAGCATTCAGGATAGGATAGGATAGAGGATATTATAGGATAGACGATTGCATAGGATAGAGGATAGGATAGGATTGAGGATAGGATAGGATAGAGGATAGGATAGGATAGAGGATAGGATAGGATAGAGGATATGATAGAATAGAGGATATTATGGGCTAGAGGATTGGATAAGATAGAGGATAGGATAGGATAGAAAATAGAATAGGACAGAGTATAGGATACGATAGAGGATATTATAGGATAGAGGATAGGATAGGGGATTGGATAGGATACAGGATTGCATTGAGGATAGCATAGGATAGGGGATTGAATAGGATAGAGTATAGGATAGGATAGAGGATAGGATAGGATGGAGGATAGGATATGAAAGAAGAAAGGATAGGGGATTGCATAGGATACAGGATTGCATTGTGAATAGGATAGGATAGAGGATTGGATAGGATAGAGTATTGGATAGAATAGAGGATATTATAGGATAGAGGATTGGATAGGATAGAGGATACGATAGAGGATAGTATAGAGGATAGGATAGAGGATAGGATAGAGGATTGGGTAGGATAGAGGATATTTTAGGATAGAGGATAGGATAGGATAGAGGATGTGATAGGCTAGAGGATATGATAGGCTAGAGGATAGGATAGGATAGGATAGGATAGAGGAATGGATATGATAGAGGATAGGATACGATAGAGGATTGGATAGGATACAGGATTGCATTGAGGATAGGATAGGATAGAGAATAGGATAGAGGATAGGATAGAGGATTGGATAGGAAACAGGATTGCATTGAGGATAGGATAGGATAGAGAATAGGATAGAGGATAGGATAGAGGATTGGATAGGATGCAGGATTGGATAGAATAGAGGATATTATAGGACAGAGGATAGGATAGAGGATAGTGTAGAGGATAGGATACAGGATAGTATAGAGGATAGGATAGAGGATTGGATAGGACAGAGGATATTTTAGGATAGAGGATAGTATAGGATAAGGGATAGGATAGGACAGAGGATAGGATAGGACAGAGGATAGGATAGGATAGAGTATAGGATAGGATACAGGATATTATAGGATATAGGATAGGATAGGATAGAGGATACGCTAGGGTAGAGGATAGGATAGGATAGAGGATGGGATAGGATAGAAGATACGATAGGATAGAGGATAGGATAGGATAGAGGATTGGATAGGATACAGGATTGCATTGAGGATAGGATAGGATAGAGAATAGGATAGGTTAGAGGACAGGATAGGATAGGGAATAATATAGGATGGATGATAGGATACAGGATAGGATAGAGGATTGGATAGGATAGAGGATATTATAGGATAGAGGATATTATACGATAGAGGATAGGATTGAGGATAGGATAGGGGATTGGATAGGATAGAGCATAGGATATAATAGAGGATAGGATAGGATAGAGGATAGAATAGGATAGAGGATAGGATAGGAAAGAGGATAGGATAGGATAGAGGATAGGATAGGATGGAGGATAGGATAGGATAGGATGGAGGATAGGATAGGATAGAGGATAGGATAGGATAGAGGATAGGATATTATATCATAGAGGATAGGATAGGATTGAGGATAGGATAGGATAGGGGATAGGATAGGATTGAGGATAGGATAGGATAGAGGATAGGATAGAGGATTGGATAGGATACAGGATTGGATTGAGGATGGGATAGGATAAAGGATAGGATAGGATGGAGGATAGGATAGGATAGAGGATAGAGTATAGGATAGGATAGAGGATAGGATATTATAGAGCATAGGATAGGATTGAGGATAGGATAGGATTGAGGATGGGATATGATAGAGGATACTATAGAATACAGGATAGGTTAGGATAGAGGATTGGATAGGATACAGGATAGGATATGATTGAAAATACGATATTATAGAGGATAGGATATGGGATTGCAATAGGATAGGATAGAGGATAGGAGAGGATTCAGGATAGGATAGAGGATTGGATAGGATGAGGATAAGATAGGATAGAGGATAGGATAGGATAGAGGATAGGATATAATACAGCATAGGATACGATAGAGGATAGGATAGGATAGAGGATAGGATAGGTTAGATGATAGGATAGGATAGAGGATAAGATAGGATAGAGGATAGGATAGCATAGAGGATACGATAGAGGATTGGATAGGATAGAGGATAGAGGATAGGATATTATAGAGGATAGTGTAGGATACAGGATTGAATAGGACAGAGGATAGGATAGGATAGAGGATTGGATAGGATAGAGGATAGGATATTATAGACGATAGGAGAGGATAGAGGATAGGATAGGTTAGATGACAGGAAAGGATAGTTCATAATATAGGATGGATGATAGGATAGAGGATAAGATAGAGGATTGGATAGGATAGAGGATATTATAGGATAGAGGATAGGATAGGATTGAGGATAGGATAGGGGATTGGATAGGATAGAGGATAGGATAGGATAGAGGATGGGATAGCATAGAGGATACAATAGGATAGAGGATAGGGCAGATAGAGGATTGTATAGGATAGAGGATAGAATAGGATAGAGGATAGGATAGGATAGAGGATAGGATAGGATAGAGGATACGATAGAGGATTGGATAGGATAGAGGATACGATAGAGGATTGGATAGGATAGAGGATAGGATTGGATAGAGGATATTATATTATAGAGGATAGGATAGGATAGAGGATATTATAGGATAGAGGATAGGATAGGATAGAGGATAGGATAGGATAGAGGATAGGATAGGTTAGAGGTTAGAGGATAGGATATTATAGAGGATAGGATAGGATTGAGGATAGGATAGGATTGAGGATGGTATAGGATGGAGGATAGGATAGGAAAGAGGATCGGATAGGGGATTGGAGAGGATAGAGGATAAGATAGGATAGAGGATAGGATACGATAGAGGATAGGATAGGATGGAGGATAGGATAGGATAGGATGGAGGATAGGATAGGATAGAGGATAGAATAGGATAGAGGATAGGATATTATATTATAGAGGATAGGATAGGATTGAGGATAGGATAGGATTGAGGATAGGATAGGATTGAGGATGGGATATGATAGAGGAAATGATAGGATAGAGGATAGGATAGGATAGAGGATTAGATAGGATACAGGATAGGATAGGATAGAGGATAGGATAGGATAGAGGATACGATAGAGGATTGGATAGGATAGAGGATAGTATAGGATAGAGGATAGGATAGGTTAGAGGATAGTATAGGATATAGAATAGGATAGGGTAGGATACAGGATAGAATAGGACGGAGGATATGATAGGATAGAGGATAGGATAGGATAGGGGATAGGATAGGATTGAGGATAGGATAGGATAGAGGATAGGATAGAGGATTGGATAGGATACAGGATTGGATTGAGGATGGGATAGGATAAAGGATAGGATAGGATAGAGGATAGGATAGGATAGGGGATAGGATAGGATTGAGGATAGGATAGGATAGAGGATAGGATAGAGGATTGGATAGGATACAGGATTGGATTGAGGATGGGATAGGATAAAGGATAGGATAGGATAGAGGATAGGATAGGATAGAGGATAGAGTATAGGATAGGATAGAGGATAGGATATTATAGAGCATAGGATAGGATTGAGGATAGGATAGGATTGAGGATGGGATATGATAGAGGATACTATAGAATACAGGATAGGTTAGGATAGAGGATTGGATAGGATACAGGATAGGATATGATTGAAAATACGATATTATAGAGGATAGGATATGGGATTGCATAGGATAGGATAGAGGATAGGATAGGATTCAGGATAGGATAGGGGATTGGATAGGATGAGGATAAGATAGGATAGAGGATAGGATAGGATAGAGGATAGGATATAATACAGCATAGGATACGATAGAGGATAGGATAGGATGGGGGATAGGATAGGTTAGATGATAGGATAGGATAGAGGATAAGATAGGATAGAGGATAGGATAGCATAGAGGATACGATAGAGGATTGGATAGGATAGAGGATAGAGGATAGGATATTATAGAGGATAGTGTAGGATACAGGATTGAATAGGACAGAGGATAGGATAGGATAGAGGATTGGATAGGATAGAGGATAGGATAGGATAGAGGATAGGATAGGATAGAGGATAGGATAGGATAGAGGATATGATAGGATAGAGGATAGGATAGGATAGAGGATAGGATAGGATAGAGGATAGGATAGGATAGAGGACAGGATATTATAGAGGATAGGGTAGGATACAGGATATAATAGGACAGATGATACGATAGGATAGAGGATAGGATAGGATAGGGGATAGGATAGGATAGAGGATAGGATAGGAAAGAGGATTGGATAGGATAGAGGATAGGATAGGATAGATGATAGGATAGGATAAAGGATTGGATAGAATAGAGGGATAGTATAGAGAATACGATATGATACAGGATAGGATAGGATAGAGGATAGGATAGGGGATCGGATAGGATAGAGGATAGGATCGGATAGAGGATATTATAGGATAGTCGATAGGATAGGATAGAGGATATTATAGGATAGAGGATAGGATAGGATGGAGGATAGGATAAGATTGAGGATAGGATAGGATAGAGGATGGGATAGGGGATTGGACAGGATAGAGGATAGGATAGGATAGAGAATGTTATAGGATAGAAGATAGGATAGGAAAGAGTATAGGATAGGATACAGGATATTATAAGATATAGGATAGGATAGGATAGATGATAGGATACGTTAGAGGATGGGATAGGATAGAGGATACGTTAGGATAGAGGATAGGTTAGGATAGAGGATAGGATAGGATGGAGCATAGGATAGGAAAGAGTATAGGATAGGGGATTGGATAGGATACAGGATAGGATAGGATAGAGAATAGGATAGGGGATTGGATAGGATAGATGATAGGATAGGATAGAGTATAGGATAGGATGCAGGATATTATAGGATATAGGATAGGATAGGATAGATGATAGGATACGTTAGAGGATGGGATAGGATAGAGGATACGATAGGATAGAGGATATTATAGGATAGACGATTGGATAGGATAGAGGATAGGATAGGATAGAGGATCGGATAGGATAGAGCATACGATAGGATAGAGGATAGAATAGGATAGAGGATAGGATAGGATAAAGGATAGGATAGGATGGAGGATAGGATAAGATAGAGGATAGGATAGGGGATTGGATACGATACAGGATAGGATAGGATAGAGGATAGGATAAAGGATAGGATAGAGGATTGGATAGGATAGATGATAGGATAGGGTAGAGGATACGATAGGATTGAGGATAGGATAGGAGAGAGGATGGGATACGGGATTGGATAGGATAGAGGATAGGATATGATAGAGGATACGATTTTATAGAGGATAGGATAGGATAGAGGATAGGATAGGGGATTGGATAGGATAGAGGATAGGATACGATAGAGGATATAATAGGATAGAAGATAGGATAGGATAGAGGATAGGATAGAGGATAGGATAGGGGATTTGATAGGATAGATGATAAGGTAGGATAAAAGATAGGACAGGATAGAGGATAGGATAGGATAGAGGATAGGATAGGATACAGGATAGGATAGGATAGGGGATTTGATAGGATAGAGGATAGGATAGGATAGACGATAGGATAGGATACAGGAAAGGATAGGATTGAGGATAGGATAGGATGGAGGATAGGATAGGATAGAGGATAGGATAGGATAGAGGATAGGATAGGATAGAGGATAGGATAGGATAGAGGATAGGATAGGATAGAGGATAGGATAGGATAGAAGATAGGATAGGATAGAGGATAGGATAGGATAGAGGATAGGATAGGATAGAGGATAGGATAGGATAGAGGATAGGAGAGGATAGAAGATAGGATAGGATAGAGGATAGGTTAGGATAGAGGATAGGATAGGATAGAGGATAGAGGATAGGATTGGATAGTGGATAGGATAGGATAGAGGATAGGATAGGATAGAGGATAGGATTGGACAGAGAATAGGGTAGGGGATTTGATAGGATAGAGGATAGGATAGGATAGAAGATAGGATAGGATAGAGGATAGGATAGGATAGAAGATAGGATAGGATAGAGGACAGGATAGGATACAGGATTGGATAGGATACAGGAAAGGATAGGATTGAGGATAGGATAGGATGGAGGATAGGATAGGATAGAGGATAGGATAGGATAGAGGATAGGATAGACGATAGGATAGGATAGAGGATTGGATAGGATAGAGGATAGATGATAGGATAGGATAGAGGATAGAGGATAGGATAGGGGATTTGATAGGATAGAAATAGGATAGGATAGAGGATAGGATAGGATAGAGGATAGGATAGGATAGAGGATAGGATAGGATAGAGGATAGGATAGGATAGAGGATAGGATAGGATAGAGGATAGGATAGGATAGAGGATAGGATAGGATAGAGGATAGGATAGGATAGAGGATAGGATAGGATAGAGGATAGGATAGGATAGAGGATAGGATAGGATAGAGGATAGGATAGGGGATTTGATAGGATAGAGGATAGGATAGGATAGAAGATAGGATAGGATAGAGGATAGGATAGGATAGAGGATAGGACAGGATAGAGGATAGGATAGGATAGAGGATAGGATAGAGGATAGGATAGAGGATAGGATAGGATAGAGGATAGGAGAGGATAGAAGATAGGATAGGATAGAGGATAGGATAGGATAGAGGATAGGATAGGATAGAAGATAGAGGATAGGATTGGATAGTGGATAGGATAGGATAGAGGATAGGATAGGATAGAGGATAGGATTGGACGGAGAATAGGGTAGGGGATTTGATAGGATAGAGGATAGGATAGGATAGAAGATAGGATAGGATAGAGGATAGGATAGGATAGAAGATAGGATAGGATAGAGGACAGGATAGGATACAGGATTGGATAGGATACCGGAAAGGATAGGATTGAGGATAGGATAGGATGGAGGATAGGATAGGATAGAGGATAGGATAGGATAGAGGATAGGATAGACGATAGGATAGGATAGAGGATTGGATAGGATAGAGGATAGATGATAGGATAGGATAGAGGATAGAGGATAGGATAGGGGATTTGATAGGATAGAAATAGGATAGGATAGAGGATAGGATAGGATAGAGGATAGGATAGGATAGAGGATAGGATAGGATAGAGGATAGGATAGGATAGAAGATAGGATAGGATAGAGGATAGGATAGGATAGAGGATAGGATAGGGGATTTGATAGGACAGAGGATAGGATAGGATAGAAGATAGGATAGGATAGAGGATAGGATAGGATAGAGGATAGGATAGGGAATTTGATAGGATAGGTGATAAGGTAGGATAAAAGATAGGATAGGATAGAGGATAGGATAGGATAGAGGATAGGATAGGATAGAGGATAGGATAGGATAGAGGATAGGATAGGATACAGGATAGGATAGGATAGAGGATAGGATAGGATAGAGGATAGGATAGGATAGAGGATAGGATAGACGATAGGATAGGATAGAGGATTGGATAGGATAGAGGATAGGATAGGATAGAGGATAGGATAGGATAGAGGATAGGATAGGATAGGGGATTGGATGGAGGATAGGATAGGATAGAGGATATTATAGGATAGAGGATATGATAGGATAGAGGATAGGATAGGATAGAGGATTGGGTAGGATAGAGGATAGGATAGGATAGAGGATAGGATAGGGGATTTGATAGGATAGAGGATAGGATAGGATAGAAGATAGGATAGGATAGAGGATAGGATAGGATAGAGGATAGGATAGGATAGAGGATAGGATAGGATAGAGGATAGTCGATAGGATAGGATAGAGGATATTATAGGATAGAGGATAGGATAGGATGGAGGAAAGGATAAGATTGAGGATAGGATAGGATAGAGGATGGGATAGGGGATTGGACAGGATAGAGGATAGGATAGGATAGAGAATGTTATAGGATAGAAGATAGGATAGGAAAGAGTATAGGATAGGATACAGGATATTATAAGATATAGGATAGGATAGGATAGATGATAGGATACGTTAGAGGATGGGATAGGATAGAGGATACGTTAGGATAGAGGATAGGTTAGGATAGAGGATAGGATAGGATGGAGCATAGGATAGGAAAGAGTATAGGATAGGGGATTGGATAGGATACAGGATAGGATAGGATAGAGAATAGGATAGGGGATTGGATAGGATAGATGATAGGATAGGATAGAGTATAGGATAGGATGCAGGATATTATAGGATATAGGATAGGATAGGATAGATGATAGGATACGTTAGAGGATGGGATAGGATAGAGGATACGATAGGATAGAGGATATTATAGGATAGACGATTGGATAGGATAGAGGATAGGATAGGATAGAGGATCGGATAGGATAGAGCATACGATAGGATAGAGGATAGAATAGGATAGAGGATAGGATAGGATAAAGGATAGGATAGGATGGAGGATAGGATAAGATAGAGGATAGGATAGGGGATTGGATACGATACAGGATAGGATAGGATAGAGGATAGGATAAAGGATAGGATAGAGGATTGGATAGGATAGATGATAGGATAGGGTAGAGGATACGATAGGATTGAGGATAGGATAGGAGAGAGGATGGGATACGGGATTGGATAGGATAGAGGATAGGATATGATAGAGGATACGATTTTATAGAGGATAGGATAGGATAGAGGATAGGATAGGGGATTGGATAGGATAGAGGATAGGATACGATAGAGGATATAATAGGATAGAAGATAGGATAGGATAGAGGATAGGATAGAGGATAGGATAGGGGATTTGATAGGATAGATGATAAGGTAGGATAAAAGATAGGACAGGATAGAGGATAGGATAGGATAGAGGATAGGATAGGATACAGGATAGGATAGGATAGGGGATTTGATAGGATAGAGGATAGGATAGGATAGACGATAGGATAGGATACAGGAAAGGATAGGATTGAGGATAGGATAGGATGGAGGATAGGATAGGATAGAGGATAGGATAGGATAGAGGATAGGATAGGATAGAGGATAGGATAGGATAGAGGATAGGATAGGATAGAGGATAGGATAGGATAGAAGATAGGATAGGATAGAGGATAGGATAGGATAGAGGATAGGATAGGATAGAGGATAGGATAGGATAGAGGATAGGAGAGGATAGAAGATAGGATAGGATAGAGGATAGGTTAGGATAGAGGATAGGATAGGATAGAGGATAGAGGATAGGATTGGATAGTGGATAGGATAGGATAGAGGATAGGATAGGATAGAGGATAGGATTGGACAGAGAATAGGGTAGGGGATTTGATAGGATAGAGGATAGGATAGGATAGAAGATAGGATAGGATAGAGGATAGGATAGGATAGAAGATAGGATAGGATAGAGGACAGGATAGGATACAGGATTGGATAGGATACAGGAAAGGATAGGATTGAGGATAGGATAGGATGGAGGATAGGATAGGATAGAGGATAGGATAGGATAGAGGATAGGATAGACGATAGGATAGGATAGAGGATTGGATAGGATAGAGGATAGATGATAGGATAGGATAGAGGATAGAGGATAGGATAGGGGATTTGATAGGATAGAAATAGGATAGGATAGAGGATAGGATAGGATAGAGGATAGGATAGGATAGAGGATAGGATAGGATAGAGGATAGGATAGGATAGAGGATAGGATAGGATAGAGGATAGGATAGGATAGAGGATAGGATAGGATAGAGGATAGGATAGGATAGAGGATAGGATAGGATAGAGGATAGGATAGGATAGAGGATAGGATAGGGGATTTGATAGGATAGAGGATAGGATAGGATAGAAGATAGGATAGGATAGAGGATAGGATAGGATAGAGGATAGGACAGGATAGAGGATAGGATAGGATAGAGGATAGGATAGAGGATAGGATAGAGGATAGGATAGGATAGAGGATAGGAGAGGATAGAAGATAGGATAGGATAGAGGATAGGATAGGATAGAGGATAGGATAGGATAGAAGATAGAGGATAGGATTGGATAGTGGATAGGATAGGATAGAGGATAGGATAGGATAGAGGATAGGATTGGACGGAGAATAGGGTAGGGGATTTGATAGGATAGAGGATAGGATAGGATAGAAGATAGGATAGGATAGAGGATAGGATAGGATAGAAGATAGGATAGGATAGAGGACAGGATAGGATACAGGATTGGATAGGATACCGGAAAGGATAGGATTGAGGATAGGATAGGATGGAGGATAGGATAGGATAGAGGATAGGATAGGATAGAGGATAGGATAGACGATAGGATAGGATAGAGGATTGGATAGGATAGAGGATAGATGATAGGATAGGATAGAGGATAGAGGATAGGATAGGGGATTTGATAGGATAGAAATAGGATAGGATAGAGGATAGGATAGGATAGAGGATAGGATAGGATAGAGGATAGGATAGGATAGAGGATAGGATAGGATAGAAGATAGGATAGGATAGAGGATAGGATAGGATAGAGGATAGGATAGGGGATTTGATAGGACAGAGGATAGGATAGGATAGAAGATAGGATAGGATAGAGGATAGGATAGGATAGAGGATAGGATAGGGAATTTGATAGGATAGGTGATAAGGTAGGATAAAAGATAGGATAGGATAGAGGATAGGATAGGATAGAGGATAGGATAGGATAGAGGATAGGATAGGATAGAGGATAGGATAGGATACAGGATAGGATAGGATAGAGGATAGGATAGGATAGAGGATAGGATAGGATAGAGGATAGGATAGACGATAGGATAGGATAGAGGATTGGATAGGATAGAGGATAGGATAGGATAGAGGATAGGATAGGATAGAGGATAGGATAGGATAGGGGATTGGATGGAGGATAGGATAGGATAGAGGATATTATAGGATAGAGGATATGATAGGATAGAGGATAGGATAGGATAGAGGATTGGGTAGGATAGAGGATAGGATAGGATAGAGGATAGGATAGGGGATTTGATAGGATAGAGGATAGGATAGGATAGAAGATAGGATAGGATAGAGGATAGGATAGGATAGAGGATAGGATAGGATAGAGGATAGGATAGGATAGAGGATAGGATAGAGGATAGGATAGAGGATAGGATAGGATAGAGGATAGGATAGGATAGAGGATAGAGGATAAGATAGGATAGAGGATAGGATAGGATAGAGGATAGGATTGGACAGAGAATAGGGTAGGTGATTTCATAGGATAGAGGATAGGATAGGATAGAAGATAGGATAGGATAGAGGATAGGATAGGATAGATGATAGGATAGGATAGAGGATAGGATAGGGGATTTGATAGGATAGAGAATAGGATAGGATAGAAGATAGGATAGGATAGGATAGAGGATAGGATAGGATAGAGGATAGGATAGGGGATTTGATAGGACAGAGGATAGGATAGGATAGAAGATAGGATAGGATAGAGGATAGGATAGGATAGAGGATAGGATAGGGAATTTGATAGGATAGGTGATAAGGTAGGATAAAAGATAGGATAGGATAGAGGATAGGATAGGATAGAGGATAGGATAGGATAGAGGATAGGATAGGATAGAGGATAGGATAGGATACAGGATAGGATAGAGGATAGGATAGGGGATTTGATAGGATAGATGATAAGGTAGGATAAAAGATAGGACAGGATAGAGGATAGGATAGGATAGAGGATAGGATAGGATACAGGATAGGATAGGATAGGGGATTTGATAGGATAGAGGATAGGATAGGATAGACGATAGGATAGGATACAGGAAAGGATAGGATTGAGGATAGGATAGGATGGAGGATAGGATAGGATAGAGGATAGGATAGGATAGAGGATAGGATAGGATAGAGGATAGGATAGGATAGAGGATAGGATAGGATAGAGGATAGGATAGGATAGAAGATAGGATAGGATAGAGGATAGGATAGGATAGAGGATAGGATAGGATAGAGGATAGGATAGGATAGAGGATAGGAGAGGATAGAAGATAGGATAGGATAGAGGATAGGTTAGGATAGAGGATAGGATAGGATAGAGGATAGAGGATAGGATTGGATAGTGGATAGGATAGGATAGAGGATAGGATAGGATAGAGGATAGGATTGGACAGAGAATAGGGTAGGGGATTTGATAGGATAGAGGATAGGATAGGATAGAAGATAGGATAGGATAGAGGATAGGATAGGATAGAAGATAGGATAGGATAGAGGACAGGATAGGATACAGGATTGGATAGGATACAGGAAAGGATAGGATTGAGGATAGGATAGGATGGAGGATAGGATAGGATAGAGGATAGGATAGGATAGAGGATAGGATAGACGATAGGATAGGATAGAGGATTGGATAGGATAGAGGATAGGTGATAGGATAGGATAGAGGATAGAGGATAGGATAGGGGATTTGATAGGATAGAAATAGGATAGGATAGAGGATAGGATAGGATAGAGGATAGGATAGGATAGAGGATAGGATAGGATAGAGGATAGGATAGGATAGAGGATAGGATAGGATAGAGGATAGGATAGGATAGAGGATAGGATAGGATAGAGGATAGGATAGGATAGAGGATAGGATAGGATAGAGGATAGGATAGGATAGAGGATAGGATAGGATAGAGGATAGGATAGGGGATTTGATAGGATAGAGGATAGGATAGGATAGAAGATAGGATAGGATAGAGGATAGGATAGGATAGAGGATAGGATAGGATAGAGGATAGGATAGGATAGAGGATAGGATAGAGGATAGGATAGAGGATAGGATAGAGGATAGGATAGGATAGAGGATAGGAGAGGATAGAAGATAGGATAGGATAGAGGATAGGATAGGATAGAGGATAGGATAGGATAGAAGATAGAGGATAGGATTGGATAGTGGATAGGATAGGATAGAGGATAGGATAGGATAGAGGATAGGATTGGACAGAGAATAGGGTAGGGGATTTGATAGGATAGAGGATAGGATAGGATAGAAGATAGGATAGGATAGAGGATAGGATAGGATAGAAGATAGGATAGGATAGAGGACAGGATAGGATACAGGATTGGATAGGATACAGGAAAGGATAGGATTGAGGATAGGATAGGATGGAGGATAGGATAGGATAGAGGATAGGATAGGATAGAGGATAGGATAGACGATAGGATAGGATAGAGGATTGGATAGGATAGAGGATAGATGATAGGATAGGATAGAGGATAGAGGATAGGATAGGGGATTTGATAGGATAGAAATAGGATAGGATAGAGGATAGGATAGGATAGAGGATAGGATAGGATAGAGGATAGGATAGGATAGAGGATAGGATAGGATAGAGGATAGGATAGGATAGAGGATAGGATAGGATAGAGGATAGGATAGGGGATTTGATAGGACAGAGGATAGGATAGGATAGAAGATAGGATAGGATAGAGGATAGGATAGGATAGAGGATAGGATAGGGAATTTGATAGGATAGGTGATAAGGTAGGATAAAAGATAGGATAGGATAGAGGATAGGATAGGATAGAGGATAGGATAGGATAGAGGATAGGATAGGATAGAGGATAGGATAGGATACAGGATAGGATAGGATAGAGGATAGGATAGGATAGAGGATAGGATAGGATAGAGGATAGGATAGACGATAGGATAGGATAGAGGATTGGATAGGATAGAGGATAGGATAGGATAGAGGATAGGATAGGATAGAGGATAGGATAGGATAGGGGATTGGATGGAGGATAGGATAGGATAGAGGATATTATAGGATAGAGGATATGATAGGATAGAGGATAGGATAGGATAGAGGATTGGGTAGGATAGAGGATAGGATAGGATAGAGGATAGGATAGGGGATTTGATAGGATAGAGGATAGGATAGGATAGAAGATAGGATAGGATAGAGGATAGGATAGGATAGAGGATAGGATAGGATAGAGGATAGGATAGGATAGAGGATAGGATAGAGGATAGGATAGAGGATAGGATAGGATAGAGGATAGGATAGGATAGAGGATAGAGGATAAGATAGGATAGAGGATAGGATAGGATAGAGGATAGGATTGGACAGAGAATAGGGTAGGTGATTTCATAGGATAGAGGATAGGATAGGATAGAAGATAGGATAGGATAGAGGATAGGATAGGATAGATGATAGGATAGGATAGAGGATAGGATAGGGGATTTGATAGGATAGAGGATAGGATAGGATAGAAGATAGGATAGGATAGGATAGAGGATAGGATAGGATAGAGGATAGGATAGGGGATTTGATAGGACAGAGGATAGGATAGGATAGAAGATAGGATAGGATAGAGGATAGGATAGGATAGAGGATAGGATAGGGAATTTGATAGGATAGGTGATAAGGTAGGATAAAAGATAGGATAGGATAGAGGATAGGATAGGATAGAGGATAGGATAGGATAGAGGATAGGATAGGATAGAGGATAGGATAGGATACAGGATAGGATAGGATAGAGGATAGGATAGGATAGAGGATAGGATAGGATAGAGGATAGGATAGACGATAGGATAGGATAGAGGATTGGATAGGATAGAGGATAGGATAGGATAGAGGATAGGATAGGATAGAGGATAGGATAGGATAGGGGATTGGATGGAGGATAGGATAGGATAGAGGATATTATAGGATAGAGGATATGATAGGATAGAGGATAGGATAGGATAGAGGATTGGGTAGGATAGAGGATAGGATAGGATAGAGGATAGGATAGGGGATTTGATAGGATAGAGGATAGGATAGGATAGAAGATAGGATAGGATAGAGGATAGGATAGGATAGAGGATAGGATAGGATAGAGGATAGGATAGGATAGAGGATAGGATAGAGGATAGGATAGAGGATAGGATAGGATAGAGGATAGGATAGGATAGAGGATAGAGGATAAGATAGGATAGAGGATAGGATAGGATAGAGGATAGGATTGGACAGAGAATAGGGTAGGGGATTTCATAGGATAGAGGATAGGATAGGATAGAAGATAGGATAGGATAGAGGATAGGATAGGATAGAGGATAGGATAGGATACAGGACAGGATAGGATACAGGATTGGATAAGATACAGGAAAGGATAGGATTGAGGATAGGATAGGATGGAGGAAAGGATAGAATAGAGGATAGGATAAGATAGAGGATTGGATAGGATAGAGGATAGATGATAGGATAGGATAGAGGATAGGATAGGGGATTTGATAGGATAGAGGATAGGATAGGATAGAGGATAGGATAGGATACAGGATAGGATAGGATAGAGGATAGGATAGGATAGAGCATAGGATAGGATAGAGGACAGGATAGGATACAGGATTGGATAGGATACAGGAAAGGATAGGATTGAGGATAGGATAATATAGAGGACAGGATAGGATAGAGGATAGGATAGGATAGATGATAGGATAGGATAGAGGATAGGATAGGGGATTTGATAGGATAGAGGATAGGATAGGATAGAAGATAGGATAGGATAGGATAGAGGATAGGATAGGGGATTTGATAGGATGGAGGATAGGATAGGATAGAGGATAGGATAGGAAAGAGGATAGGATAAGATGGAGGATAGGAACGGATAGATGATATTATAGGATAGAGGATAGGATATGATAGAGTATTCGATATTATAGAGGGTAGGATAGGATAGAGCATAGGATAGGGGATTGGATAGGATAGAGGATAGATGATAGGATAGGATAGAGGATAGGATAGGGGATTTGATAGGATAGAGGATAGGATAGGATAGAAGATAGGATAGGATAGAGCATAGGATAGGGGATTGGATAGGATAGAGGATAGAGGATAGGATAGGATACAGGATAGGATAGGATAGAGGATAGGATAGGATAGAGGATAGGATAGGATAGAGGACAGGATAGGATACAGGATTGGATAGGATACAGGAAAGGATAGGATTAAGGATAGGATAGGATGGAGGATAGGATAGGATAGAGGATAGGATAGAATAGAGGATAGGATAGACGATAGGATAGGATAGAGGATTGGATAGGATAGAGGATAGATGATAGGATAGGATAGAGGATTGGATAGGATACAGGATAGGATAGGATAGAGGATAGGATAGGGGATTTGATAGGATAGAGGATAGGATAGGATAGAGGATTGGATAGGATAGAGGATAGGATAGCATAGAGGATAGGATAGGATAGAGGATAGGATAGGGTAGAGGATAGGATAGGATAGAGGATAGGATAGGATAGAGGATAGGATAGGATAGAGGATAGGATAGGATAGAGAACAGGATAGGATACAGGATTGGATAGGATACAGGAAAGGATAGGATTGAGGATAGGATAGGATGGAGGATAGGATAGGATAGGATAGAGGATAGGATAGGATAGAGGGTAGGATAGACGATAGGATAGGACAGAGGATAGGATAGGATAGAGGATAGAGGATAGGATAGGATAGAGGATAGAGGATAGGATAGGATAGAGGATAGGATAGGATAGAGGATAGGATAGGATAGAGGATAGGATATGATAGAGTATACGATATTATAGAGGGTAGGATAGGATAGAGCATAGGATAGGCGATTGGATAGGATAGAGGATAGATGATAGGATAGGATAGAGGATAGGATAGGGGATTTGATAGGATAGAGGATAGGATAGGATAGAAGATTGGATAGGATACAGGATTGGATAGGATACAGGAAAGGATAGGATTGAGGATAGGATAGGATGGAGGATAGGATAGGATAGGATAGAGGATAGGATAGGATAGAGGGTAGGATAGACGATAGGATAGGACAGAGGATAGGATAGGATAGAGGATAGAGGATAGGATAGGATAGAGGATAGAGGATAGGATAGGATAGAGGATAGGATAGGATAGAGGATAGGATAGGATAGAGGATAGGATATGATAGAGTATACGATATTATAGAGGGTAGGATAGGATAGAGCATAGGATAGGCGATTGGATAGGATAGAGGATAGAGGATAGGATAGGATAGAGGATAGGATGGGATAGAGGATAGGATAGGATAGAGGATAGAGGATTGGATAGGATAGAGGATAGGATAGGATAGAGGATAGGATAGGATAGAGGATAGAGGATAGGATTGGATAGTGGATAGGATAGGATAGAGGATAGGATAGGATAGAGGATATGATTGGACAGAGAATAGGGTAGGGGATTTGATAGGATAGAGGATAGGATAGGATAGAAGATAGGATAGGATAGAGGATATGATAGGATAGAGGATAGGATAGGATAGAGGACAGGATAGGATACAGGATTCGATAGGATACAGGAAAGGATAGGATTGAGGATAGGATAGGATGGAGGATATTATAGGAAAGAGGATATGATAGGATAGAGGATAGGATAGGATAGAGGATTGGATAGGATAGAGGATAGGATAGGATAGAGGATAGGATAGGGGATTTGATAGGATAGAAGATAGGATAGGATAGAAGATAGGATAGGATAGAGGGTAGGATAGGATAGAGGATAGGATAGGATAGAGGATATGATAGGATAGAGGATAGAGGATAGGATAGGATAGAGGATAGGATAGGATAGAGGATAGGATAGGATAGAGGATAGGATAGGATAGAGGATAGAGGATAGGATAGGATAGAGGATAGGATAGGATAGAGGATAGGATAGGATAGAGGATAGAGGATAGGATAGGATAGAGGATAGAGGATAGGATAGGATAGAGGATAGGATAGGATAGAGGATAGATGATAGGATAGGATAGAGGATTGGATAGGATACAGGATAGGATAGGATAGAGGATAGGATAGGGGATTTGATAGGATAGAGGATAGGATAGGATAGAGGATTGGATAGGATAGAGGATAGGATAGCATAGAGGATAGGATAGGATAGAGGATAGGATAGGGTAGAGGGTAGGATAGACGATAGGATAGGACAGAGGATAGGATAGGATAGAGGATAGAGGATAGGATAGGATAGAGGATAGAGGATAGGATAGGATAGAGGATAGGATAGGATAGAGGATAGGATAGGATAGAGGATAGGATAGGATGGAGGATAGGAACGGATAGATGATATTATAGGATAGAGGATAGGATATGATAGAGTATACGATATTATAGAGGGTAGGATAGGAACGGATAGATGATATTATAGGATAGAGGATAGGATATGATAGAGTATACGATATTATAGAGGGTAGGATAGGATAGAGCATAGGATAGGCGATTGGATAGGATAGAGGATAGATGATAGGATAGGATAGAGGATAGGATAGGGGATTTGATAGGATAGAGGATAGGATAGGATAGAAGATAGGATAGGATTGAGGATAGGATAATATAGAGGACAGGATAGGATAGAGGATAGGATAGGATAGAGGATAGGATAGGATAGAGGATAGATGATAGGATAGGATAGAGGATAGGATAGGGGATTTGATAGGATAGAGGATAGGATAGGATAGAGGATAGGATAGGATACAGGATAGGATAGGATAGAGGATAGGATAGGATAGAGCATAGGATAGGATAGAGGACAGGATAGGATACAGGATTGGATAGGATACAGGAAAGGATAGGATTGAGGATAGGATAATATAGAGGACAGGATAGGATAGAGGATAGGATAGGATAGAGGATAGGATAGCATAGAGGATAGGATAGGATAGAGAACAGGATAGGATACAGGATTGGATAGGATACAGGAATGGATAGGATTGAGGATAGGATAGGATGGAGGATAGGATAGGATAGAGGATAGGATAGGATAGAGGATAGGATAGGATAGAGGATAGGATAGGATAGAGGATAGGATAGGATAGAAGATAGGATAGGATAGAGGATAGGATAGGATAGAGGATAGGATAGGATAGAGGATAGGATAGGATAGAGGATAGGAGAGGATAGAAGATAGGATAGGATAGAGGATAGGATAGGGGATTTGATAGGATAGATGATAAGGTAGGATAAAAGATAGGATAGGATAGAGGATAGGATAGGATAGAGGATAGGATAGTATAGAGGATAGGATAGGATACAGGATAGGATAGGATAGAGGATAGGATAGGATAGAGGATAGGATAGGATAGAGGACAGGATAGGATACAGGATTGGATAGGATACAGGAAAGGATAGGATTGAGGATAGGATAGGATGGAGGATAGGATAGGATAGAGGATAGGATAGAATAGAGGATAGGATAGACGATAGGATAGGATAGAGGATTGGATAGGATAGAGGATAGATGATAGGATAGGATAGAGGATTGGATAGGATACAGGATAGGATAGGATAGAGGATAGGATAGGGGATTTGATAGGATAGAGGATAGGATAGGATAGAGGATTGGATAGGATAGAGGATAGGATAGCATAGAGGATAGGATAGGATAGAGGATAGGATAGGGTAGAGGGTAGGATAGACGATAGGATAGGACAGAGGATAGGATAGGATAGAGGATAGAGGATAGGATAGGATAGAGGATAGAGGATAGGATAGGATAGAGGATAGGATAGGATAGAGGATAGGATAGGATAGAGGATAGGATAGGATGGAGGATAGGAACGGATAGATGATATTATAGGATAGAGGATAGGATATGATAGAGTATACGATATTATAGAGGGTAGGATAGGAACGGATAGATGATATTATAGGATAGAGGATAGGATATGATAGAGTATACGATATTATAGAGGGTAGGATAGGATAGAGCATAGGATAGGCGATTGGATAGGATAGAGGCTAGATGATAGGATAGGATAGAGGATAGGATAGGGGATTTGATAGGATAGAGGATAGGATAGGATAGAAGATAGGATAGGACTGAGGATAGGATAATATAGAGGACAGGATAGGATAGAGGATAGGATAGGATAGAGGATAGGATAGGATAGAGGATAGATGATAGGATAGGATAGAGGATAGGATAGGGGATTTGATAGGATAGAGGATAGGATAGGATAGAGGATAGGATAGGATACAGGATAGGATAGGATAGAGGATAGGATAGGATAGAGCATAGGATAGGATAGAGGACAGGATAGGATACAGGATTGGATAGGATACAGGAAAGGATAGGATTGAGGATAGGATAATATAGAGGACAGGATAGGATAGAGGATAGGATAGGATAGAGGATAGGATAGCATAGAGGATAGGATAGGATAGAGAACAGGATAGGATACAGGATTGGATAGGATACAGGAATGGATAGGATTGAGGATAGGATAGGATGGAGGATAGGATAGGATAGAGGATAGGATAGGATAGAGGATAGGATAGGATAGAGGATAGGATAGGATAGAGGATAGGATAGGATAGAGGATAGGATAGGATAGAAGATAGGATAGGATAGAGGATAGGATAGGATAGAGGATAGGATAGGATAGAGGATAGGATAGGATAGAGGATAGGAGAGGATAGAAGATAGGATAGGATAGAGGATAGGATAGGATAGAGGATAGGATAGGGGATTTGATAGGATAGATGATAAGGTAGGATAAAAGATAGGATAGGATAGAGGATAGGATAGGATAGAGGATAGGATAGTATAGAGGATAGGATAGGATACAGGATAGGATAGGATAGAGGATAGGATAGGATAGAGGATAGGATAGGATAGAGGACAGGATAGGATACAGGATTGGATAGGATACAGGAAAGGATAGGATTGAGGATAGGATAGGATGGAGGATAGGATAGGATAGAGGATAGGATAGAATAGAGGATAGGATAGACGATAGGATAGGATAGAGGATTGGATAGGATAGAGGATAGATGATAGGATAGGATAGAGGATTGGATAGGATACAGGATAGGATAGGATAGAGGATAGGATAGGGGATTTGATAGGATAGAGGATAGGATAGGATAGAGGATTGGATAGGATAGAGGATAGGATAGCATAGAGGATAGGATAGGATAGAGGATAGGATAGGGTAGAGGATAGGATAGGATAGAGGATAGGATAGGATAGAGGATAGGATAGGATAGAGGATAGGATAGGATAGAGAACAGGATAGGATACAGGATTGGATAGGATACAGGAAAGGATAGGATTGAGGATAGGATAGGATGGAGGATAGGATAGGATAGAGGATAGGATAGGATAGAGGGTAGGATAGACGATAGGATAGGACAGAGGATAGGATAGGATAGAGGATAGAGGATAGGATAGGATAGAGGATAGAGGATAGGATAGGATAGAGGATAGGATAGGATAGAGGATAGGATAGGATAGAGGATAGGATAGGATGGAGGATAGGAACGGATAGATGATATTATAGGATAGAGGATAGGATATGATAGAGTATACGATATTATAGAGGGTAGGATAGGATAGAGCATAGGATAGGCGATTGGATAGGATAGAG
The DNA here is from genome assembly GCF_050948215.1 of Halictus rubicundus. Taxonomy (NCBI): domain Eukaryota; kingdom Metazoa; phylum Arthropoda; class Insecta; order Hymenoptera; family Halictidae; genus Halictus; species Halictus rubicundus. The sequence goes on from NW_027488911.1 coordinate 198,606, forward strand.
GATAGATGATAGGATAGGATAGAGGATAGGATAGGGGATTTGATAGGATAGAGGATAGGATAGGATAGAAGATAGGATAGGATTGAGGATAGGATAATATAGAGGACAGGATAGGATAGAGGATAGGATAGGATAGAGGATAGGATAGAGGATAGAGGATAGATGATAGGATAGGATAGAGGATAGGATAGGGGATTTGATAGGATAGAGGATAGGATAGGATAGAGGATAGGATAGGATACAGGATAGGATAGGATAGAGGATAGGATAGGATAGGATAGAGCATAGGATAGGATAGAGGACAGGATAGGATACAGGATTGGATAGGATACAGGAAAGGATAGGATTGAGGATAGGATAATATAGAGGACAGGATAGGATAGAGGATAGGATAGGATAGAGGATAGGATAGCATAGAGGATAGGATAGGATAGAGAACAGGATAGGATACAGGATTGGATAGGATACAGGAATGGATAGGATTGAGGATAGGATAGGATGGAGGATAGGATAGGATAGAGGATAGGATAGGATAGAGGATAGGATAGGATAGAGGATAGGATAGGATAGAGGATAGGATAGGATAGAGGATAGGATAGGATAGAAGATAGGATAGGATAGAGGATAGGATAGGATAGAGGATAGGATAGGATAGAGGATAGGATAGGATAGAGGATAGGAGAGGATAGAAGATAGGATAGGATAGAAGATAGGATAGGATAGAGGATAGGATAGGATAGAGGATAGAGGATAGGATTGGATAGTGGATAGGATAGGATAGAGGATAGGATAGCATAGAGGATAGGATTGGACAGAGAATAGGGTAGGGGATTTGATAGGATAGAGGATAGGATAGGATAGAAGATAGGATAGGATAGAGGATAGGATCGGATAGAGGATAGGATAGGATAGAGGACAGGATAGGATACAGGATTGGATAGGATACAGGAAAGGATAGGATTGAGGATAGGATAGGATGGAGGATATGATAGGATAGAGGATAGGATAGGATAGAGGATAGGATAGACGATAGGATAGGATAGAAATAGGATAGGATAGAGGATAGGATAGGATAGAGGATAGGATAGTGGATTTGATAGGACAGAGGATAGGATAGGATAGAAGATAGGATAGGATAGAGGATAGGATAGGATAGAGGATAGGATAGGGAATTTGATAGGATAGATGATAAGGTAGGATAAAAGATAGGATAGGATAGAGGATAGGATAGGATAGAGGATAGGATAGGATAGAGGATAGGATAGGATAGAGGATAGGATAGGATAGAGGATAGGATAGGATACAGGATAGGATAGGATAGAGGATAGGATAGGATAGAGGATAGGATAGGATAGATGAGAGGATAGACGATAGGATAGGATAGAGGATTGGATAGGATAGAGGATAGGATAGGATAGAGGATAGGATAGGATAGAGGATAGGATAGGATAGAGGATTGGATGGAGGATAGGATAGGATAGAGGATATTATAGGATAGAGGATATGATAGGATAGAGGATAGGATAGGATAGAGGATAGGATAGGATAGAGGATAGATGATAGGATAGGATAGAGGATAGGATAGGGGATTTGATAGGATAGAGGATAGGATAGGATAGAGGATAGGATAGGATACAGGATAGGATAGGATAGAGGATAGGATAGGATAGAGCATAGGGTAGGATAGAGGACAGGATAGGATACAGGATTGGATAGGATACAGGAATGGATAGGATTGAGGATAGGATAGGATGGAGGATAGGATAGGATAGAGGATAGGATAGGATAGAGGATAGGATAGGATAGAGGATAGGATAGGATAGAGGATAGGATAGGATAGAGGATAGGATAGGATAGAAGTTAGGATAGGATAGAGGATAGGATAGGATAGAGGATAGGATAGGATAGAGGATAGGATAGGATAGAGGATAGGAGAGGATAGAAGATAGGATAGGATAGAGGATAGGATAGGATAGAGGATAGGATAGGATAGAGGATAGATGATAGGATTGGATAGTGGATAGGATAGGATAGAGGATAGGATAGCATAGAGGATAGGATTGGACAGAGAATAGGGTAGGGGATTTGATAGGATAGAGGATAGGATAGGATAGAAGATAGGATAGGATAGAGGATAGGATCGGATAGAGGATAGGATAGGATAGAGGACAGGATAGGATACAGGATTGGATAGGATACAGGAAAGGATAGGATTGAGGATAGGATAGGATGGAGGATAGGATAGGATAGAGGATAGGATAGGATAGAGGATAGGATAGACGATAGGATAGGATAGAAATAGGATAGGATAGAGGATAGGATAGGATAGAGGATAGGATAGGATAGAGGATAGGATAGGATAGAGGATAGGATAGGATAGAAGATAGGATAAGATAGAGGATAGGATAGGATAGAGGATAGGATAGTGGATTTGATAGGACAGAGGATAGGATAGGATAGAAGATAGGATAGGATAGAGGATAGGATAGGATAGAGGATAGGATAGGGAATTTGATAGGATAGATGATAAGGTAGGATAAAAGATAGGATAGGATAGAGGATAGGATAGGACAGAGGATAGGATAGGATAGAAGATAGGATAGGATAGAGGATAGGATAGGATAGAGGATAGGATAGGGGATTTGATAGGATAGATGATAAGGTAGGATAAAAGATAGGATAGGATAGAGGATAGGATAGGATAGAGGATAGGATAGTATAGAGGATAGGATAGGATACAGGATAGGATAGGATACAGGATAGGATAGGATAGAGGATAGGATAGGATAGAGGATAGGATAGGATAGAGGACAGGATAGGATACAGGATTGGATAGGATACAGGAAAGGATAGGATTGAGGATAGGATAGGATGGAGGATAGGATAGGATAGAGGATAGGATAGAATAGAGGATAGGATAGACGATAGGATAGGATAGAGGATTGGATAGGATAGAGGATAGATGATAGGATAGGATAGAGGATTGGATAGGATACAGGATAGGATAGGATAGAGGATAGGATAGGGGATTTGATAGGATAGAGGATAGGATAGGATAGAGGATTGGATAGGATAGAGGATAGGATAGCATAGAGGATAGGATAGGATAGAGGATAGGATAGGGTAGAGGATAGGATAGGATAGAGGATAGGATAGGATAGAGGATAGGATAGGATAGATGATAGGATAGGATAGAGGATAGGATAGGGGATTTGATAGGATAGAGGATAGGATAGGATAGAAGATAGGATAGGATTGAGGATAGGATAATATAGAGGACAGGATAGGATAGAGGATAGGATAGGATAGAGGATAGGATAGGATAGAGGATAGATGATAGGATAGGATAGAGGATAGGATAGGGGATTTGATAGGATAGAGGATAGGATAGGATAGAGGATAGGATAGGATACAGGATAGGATAGGATAGAGGATAGGATAGGATAGGATAGAGCATAGGATAGGATAGAGGACAGGATAGGATACAGGATTGGATAGGATACAGGAAAGGATAGGATTGAGGATAGGATAATATAGAGGACAGGATAGGATAGAGGATAGGATAGGATAGAGGATAGGATAGCATAGAGGATAGGATAGGATAGAGAACAGGATAGGATACAGGATTGGATAGGATACAGGAATGGATAGGATTGAGGATAGGATAGGATGGAGGATAGGATAGGATAGAGGATAGGATAGGATAGAGGATAGGATAGGATAGAGGATAGGATAGGATAGAGGATAGGATAGGATAGAGGATAGGATAGGATAGAAGATAGGATAGGATAGAGGATAGGATAGGATAGAGGATAGGATAGGATAGAGGATAGGATAGGATAGAGGATAGGAGAGGATAGAAGATAGGATAGGATAGAGGATAGGATAGGATAGAGGATAGGATAGGATAGAGGATAGAGGATAGGATTGGATAGTGGATAGGATAGGATAGAGGATAGGATAGCATAGAGGATAGGATTGGACAGAGAATAGGGTAGGGGATTTGATAGGATAGAGGATAGGATAGGATAGAAGATAGGATAGGATAGAGGATAGGATCGGATAGAGGATAGGATAGGATAGAGGACAGGATAGGATACAGGATTGGATAGGATACAGGAAAGGATAGGATTGAGGATAGGATAGGATGGAGGATAGGATAGGATAGAGGATAGGATAGGATAGAGGATAGGATATACGAAGGATAGGATAGAAATAGGATAGGATAGAGGATAGGATAGGATAGAGGATAGGATAGGATAGAGGATAGGATAGGATAGAGGATAGGATAGGATAGAAGATAGGATAAGATAGAGGATAGGATAGGATAGAGGATAGGATAGTGGATTTGATAGGACAGAGGATAGGATAGGATAGAAGATAGGATAGGATAGAGGATAGGATAGGATAGAGGATAGGATAGGGAATTTGATAGGATAGATGATAAGGTAGGATAAAAGATAGGATAGGATAGAGGATAGGATAGGATAGAGGATAGGATAGGATAGAGGATAGGATAGGATAGAGGATAGGATAGGATAGAGGATAGGATAGGATACAGGATAGGATAGGATAGAGGATAGGATAGGATAGAGGATAGGATAGGATAGATGAGAGGATAGACGATAGGATAGGATAGAGGATTGGATAGGATAGAGGATAGGATAGGATAGAGGATAGGATAGGATAGAGGATAGGATAGGATAGAGGATTGGATGGAGGATAGGATAGGATAGAGGATATTATAGAATAGAGGATATGATAGGATAGAGGATAGGATAGGATAGAGGATTGGATAGGATAGATGATAGGATAGGATAGAGGATAGGATAGGGGATTTGATAGGATAGAGGATAGGATAGGATAGAAGATAGGATAGGATAGAGGATAGGATAGGATAGAGGATAGGATAGGATAGAGGATAGGATAGAGGATAGGATAGAGGATAGGATAGGATAGAGGATAGGATAGGATAGAGGATAGAGGATAGGATAGGATAGAGGATAGGATAGGATAGAGGATAGGATTGGACAGAGAATAGGGTAGGGGATTTCATAGGATAGAGGATAGGATAGGATAGAAGATAGGATAGGATAGAGGATAGGATAGGATAGAGGATAGGATAGGATACAGGACAGGATAGGATACAGGATTGGATAAGATACAGGAAAGGATAGGATTGAGGATAGGATAGGATGGAGGATAGGATAGGATAGAGGATAGGATAAGATAGAGGATTGGATAGGATAGAGGATAGATGATAGGATATGATAGAGGATATGATAGGGGATTTGATAGGATAGAGGATAGGATAGGATAGAGGATAGGATAGGATACAGGATAGGATAGGATAGAGGATAGGATAGGATAGAGCATAGGATAGGATAGAGGACACGATAGGATACAGGATTGGATAGGATACAGGAAAGGATAGGATTGAGGATAGGATAATATAGAGTACAGGATAGGATAGAGGATAGGATAGAATAGAGGATTGGATAGGATACAGGAAAGGATAGACTTGAGGATAGATGATAGGATAGGATAGAGGATTGGATAGGATACAGGATAGGATAGGATAGACGATAGGATAGGGGATTTGATAGGATAGAGGATAGGATACGATAGAGGATAGGATAGGATAGAGGATAAGATAGGATAGAGGATAGGATAGGACCTATCCTCTAGGATAGGATAGGATAGAGGATAGGATAGGACATAGGATAGGGTAGGGGATTTGATAGGATAGAGGATAGGATAGGGTAGGGGATTTGATAGGATAGAGGATAGGATAGGATAGAAGATAGGATAGGATAGAGGATAGGATAGGATAGAGGATAGGATAGGATAGAGGATAGGAGAGGATAGAAGATAGGATAGGATAGAGGATAGGATAGGATAGAGGATAGGATAGGATAGAGGATAGAGGATAGGATTGGATAGTGGATAGGATAGGATAGAGGATAGGATAGCATAGAGGATAGGATTGGACAGAGAATAGGGTAGGGGATTTGATAGGATAGAGGATAGGATAGGATAGAAGATAGGATAGGATAGAGGATAGGATCGGATAGAGGATAGGATAGGATAGAGGACAGGATAGGATACAGGATTGGATAGGATACAGGAAAGGATAGGATTGAGGATAGGATAGGATGGAGGATAGGATAGGATAGAGGATAGGATAGGATAGAGGATAGGATATACGAAGGATAGGATAGAAATAGGATAGGATAGAGGATAGGATAGGATAGAGGATAGGATAGGATAGAGGATAGGATAGGATAGAGGATAGGATAGGATAGAAGATAGGATAAGATAGAGGATAGGATAGGATAGAGGATAGGATAGTGGATTTGATAGGACAGAGGATAGGATAGGATAGAAGATAGGATAGGATAGAGGATAGGATAGGATAGAGGATAGGATAGGGAATTTGATAGGATAGATGATAAGGTAGGATAAAAGATAGGATAGGATAGAGGATAGGATAGGATAGAGGATAGGATAGGATAGAGGATAGGATAGGATAGAGGATAGGATAGGATAGAGGATAGGATAGGATACAGGATAGGATAGGATAGAGGATAGGATAGGATAGAGGATAGGATAGGATAGATGAGAGGATAGACGATAGGATAGGATAGAGGATTGGATAGGATAGAGGATAGGATAGGATAGAGGATAGGATAGGATAGAGGATAGGATAGGATAGAGGATTGGATGGAGGATAGGATAGGATAGAGGATATTATAGAATAGAGGATATGATAGGATAGAGGATAGGATAGGATAGAGGATTGGATAGGATAGATGATAGGATAGGATAGAGGATAGGATAGGGGATTTGATAGGATAGAGGATAGGATAGGATAGAAGATAGGATAGGATAGAGGATAGGATAGGATAGAGGATAGGATAGGATAGAGGATAGGATAGAGGATAGGATAGAGGATAGGATAGGATAGAGGATAGGATAGGATAGAGGATAGGATAGGATAGAGGATAGAGGATAGGATAGGATAGAGGATAGGATAGGATAGAGGATAGGATTGGACAGAGAATAGGGTAGGGGATTTCATAGGATAGAGGATAGGATAGGATAGAAGATAGGATAGGATAGAGGATAGGATAGGATAGAGGATAGGATAGGATACAGGACAGGATAGGATACAGGATTGGATAAGATACAGGAAAGGATAGGATTGAGGATAGGATAGGATGGAGGATAGGATAGGATAGAGGATAGGATAAGATAGAGGATTGGATAGGATAGAGGATAGATGATAGGATATGATAGAGGATATGATAGGGGATTTGATAGGATAGAGGATAGGATAGGATAGAGGATAGGATAGGATACAGGATAGGATAGGATAGAGGATAGGATAGGATAGAGCATAGGATAGGATAGAGGACACGATAGGATACAGGATTGGATAGGATACAGGAAAGGATAGGATTGAGGATAGGATAATATAGAGTACAGGATAGGATAGAGGATAGGATAGAATAGAGGATTGGATAGGATACAGGAAAGGATAGACTTGAGGATAGATGATAGGATAGGATAGAGGATTGGATAGGATACAGGATAGGATAGGATAGACGATAGGATAGGGGATTTGATAGGATAGAGGATAGGATACGATAGAGGATAGGATAGGACATAGGATAGGGTAGGGGATTTGATAGGATAGAGGATAGGATAGGGTAGGGGATTTGATAGGATAGAGGATAGGATAGGATAGAAGATAGGATAGGATAGAGGATAGGATAGGATAGAGGATAGGATAGGATAGAGGATAGGAGAGGATAGAAGATAGGATAGGATAGAGGATAGGATAGGATAGAGGATAGGATAGGATAGAGGATAGAGGATAGGATTGGATAGTGGATAGGATAGGATAGAGGATAGGATAGCATAGAGGATAGGATTGGACAGAGAATAGGGTAGGGGATTTGATAGGATAGAGGATAGGATAGGATAGAAGATAGGATAGGATAGAGGATAGGATCGGATAGAGGATAGGATAGGATAGAGGACAGGATAGGATACAGGATTGGATAGGATACAGGAAAGGATAGGATTGAGGATAGGATAGGATGGAGGATAGGATAGGATAGAGGATAGGATAGGATAGAGGATAGGATATACGAAGGATAGGATAGAAATAGGATAGGATAGAGGATAGGATAGGATAGAGGATAGGATAGGATAGAGGATAGGATAGGATAGAGGATAGGATAGGATAGAAGATAGGATAAGATAGAGGATAGGATAGGATAGAGGATAGGATAGTGGATTTGATAGGACAGAGGATAGGATAGGATAGAAGATAGGATAGGATAGAGGATAGGATAGGATAGAGGATAGGATAGGGAATTTGATAGGATAGATGATAAGGTAGGATAAAAGATAGGATAGGATAGAGGATAGGATAGGATAGAGGATAGGATAGGATAGAGGATAGGATAGGATAGAGGATAGGATAGGATAGAGGATAGGATAGGATACAGGATAGGATAGGATAGAGGATAGGATAGGATAGAGGATAGGATAGGATAGATGAGAGGATAGACGATAGGATAGGATAGAGGATTGGATAGGATAGAGGATAGGATAGGATAGAGGATAGGATAGGATAGAGGATAGGATAGGATAGAGGATTGGATGGAGGATAGGATAGGATAGAGGATATTATAGAATAGAGGATATGATAGGATAGAGGATAGGATAGGATAGAGGATTGGATAGGATAGATGATAGGATAGGATAGAGGATAGGATAGGGGATTTGATAGGATAGAGGATAGGATAGGATAGAAGATAGGATAGGATAGAGGATAGGATAGGATAGAGGATAGGATAGGATAGAGGATAGGATAGAGGATAGGATAGAGGATAGGATAGGATAGAGGATAGGATAGGATAGAGGATAGGATAGGATAGAGGATAGAGGATAGGATAGGATAGAGGATAGGATAGGATAGAGGATAGGATTGGACAGAGAATAGGGTAGGGGATTTCATAGGATAGAGGATAGGATAGGATAGAAGATAGGATAGGATAGAGGATAGGATAGGATAGAGGATAGGATAGGATACAGGACAGGATAGGATACAGGATTGGATAAGATACAGGAAAGGATAGGATTGAGGATAGGATAGGATGGAGGATAGGATAGGATAGAGGATAGGATAAGATAGAGGATTGGATAGGATAGAGGATAGATGATAGGATATGATAGAGGATATGATAGGGGATTTGATAGGATAGAGGATAGGATAGGATAGAGGATAGGATAGGATACAGGATAGGATAGGATAGAGGATAGGATAGGATAGAGCATAGGATAGGATAGAGGACACGATAGGATACAGGATTGGATAGGATACAGGAAAGGATAGGATTGAGGATAGGATAATATAGAGTACAGGATAGGATAGAGGATAGGATAGAATAGAGGATTGGATAGGATACAGGAAAGGATAGACTTGAGGATAGATGATAGGATAGGATAGAGGATTGGATAGGATACAGGATAGGATAGGATAGACGATAGGATAGGGGATTTGATAGGATAGAGGATAGGATACGATAGAGGATAGGATAGGATAGAGGATAAGATAGGATAGAGGATAGGATAGGACCTATCCTCTAGGATAGGATAGGATAGAGGATAGGATAGGACATAGGATAGGGTAGGGGATTTGATAGGATAGAGGATAGGATAGGGTAGGGGATTTGATAGGATAGAGGATAGGATAGGATAGAAGATAGGATAGGATAGAGGATAGGATAGGATAGGATACAGGATAGGATAGGACAGAGGATAGGGTAGGGGATTTGATAGGATAGAGGATAGGATAGGATAGAAGATAGGATAGGATAGAGGATAGGATAGCATAGAGGATAGGATTGGACAGAGAATAGGGTAGGGGATTTGATAGGATAGAGGATAGGATAGGATAGAAGATAGGATAGGATAGAGGATAGGATCGGATAGAGGATAGGATAGGATAGAGGACAGGATAGGATACAGGATTGGATAGGATACAGGAAAGGATAGGATTGAGGATAGGATAGGATGGAGGATAGGATAGGATAGAGGATAGGATAGGATAGAGGATAGGATAGACGATAGGATAGGATAGAAATAGGATAGGATAGAGGATAGGATAGGATAGAGGATAGGATAGGATAGAGGATACGATAGGATAGAAGATAGGATAAGATAGAGGATAGGATAGGATAGAGGATAGGATAGTGGATTTGATAGGACAGAGGATAGGATAGGATAGAAGATGGGATAGGATAGAGGATAGGATAGGATAGAGGATAGGATAGGGAATTTGATAGGATAGATGATAAGGTAGGATAAAAGATAGGATAGGATAGAGGATAGGATAGGACAGAGGATAGGATAGGATAGAAGATAGGATAGGATAGAGGATAGGATAGGATAGAGGATAGGATAGGGGATTTGATAGGATAGATGATAAGGTAGGATAAAAGATAGGATAGGATAGAGGATAGGATAGGATAGAGGATAGGATAGTATAGAGGATAGGATAGGATACAGGATAGGATAGGATAGAGGATAGGATAGGATAGAGGATAGGATAGGATAGAGGACAGGATAGGATACAGGATTGGATAGGATACAGGAAAGGATAGGATTGAGGATAGGATAGGATGGAGGATAGGATAGGATAGAGGATAGGATAGAATAGAGGATAGGATAGACGATAGGATAGGATAGAGGATTGGATAGGATAGAGGATAGATGATAGGATAGGATAGAGGATTGGATAGGATACAGGATAGGATAGGATAGAGGATAGGATAGGGGATTTGATAGGATAGAGGATAGGATAGGATAGAGGATTGGATAGGATAGAGGATAGGATAGCATAGAGGATAGGATAGGATAGAGGATAGGATAGGGTAGAGGATAGGATAGGATAGAGGATAGGATAGGATAGAGGATAGGATAGGATAGAGGATAGGATAGGATAGAGGGTAGGATAGGATAGAGGGTAGGACAGAGGATAGGATAGGATAGAGGATAGAGGATAGGATAGGATAGAGGATAGAGGATAGAGGATAGGATAGGATAGAGGATAGGATAGGATAGAGGATAGGATAGGATAGAGGATAGGATAGGATGGAGGATAGGAACGGATAGATGATATTATAGGATAGAGGATAGGATATGATAGAGTATACGATATTATAGAGGGTAGGATAGGATAGAGCATAGGATAGGCGATTGGATAGGATAGAGGATAGATGATAGGATAGGATAGAGGATAGGATAGGGGATTTGATAGGATAGAGGATAGGATAGGATGGAAGATAGGATAGGTTTGATGATAGGATAATATAGAGGACAGGATAGGATAGAGGATAGGATAGGATAGAGGATAGGATAGGATAGAGGATAGATGATAGGATAGGATAGAGGATAGGATAGGGGATTTGATAGGATAGAGGATAGGATAGGATAGAGGATAGGATAGGATACAGGATAGGATAGGATAGAGGATAGGATAGGATAGGATAGAGCATAGGATAGGATAGAGGACAGGATAGGATACAGGATTGGATAGGATACAGGAAAGGATAGGATTGAGGATAGGATAATATAGAGGGCAGGATAGGATAGAGGATAGGATAGGATAGAGGATAGGATAGCATAGAGGATAGGATAGGATAGAGTACAGGATAGGATAGAGGATAGGATAGAATAGAGGATTGGATAGGATACAGGAAAGGATAGACTTGAGGATAGATGATAGGATAGGATAGAGGATTGGATAGGATACAGGATAGGATAGGATAGACGATAGGATAGGGGATTTGATAGGATAGAGGATAGGATACGATAGAGGATAGGATAGGATAGAGGATAAGATAGGATAGAGGATAGGATAGGACCTATCCTCTAGGATAGGATAGGATAGAGGATAGGATAGGACATAGGATAGGGTAGGGGATTTGATAGGATAGAGGATAGGATAGGGTAGGGGATTTGATAGGATAGAGGATAGGATAGGATAGAAGATAGGATAGGATAGAGGATAGGATAGGATAGGATACAGGATAGGATAGGACAGAGGATAGGGTAGGGGATTTGATAGGATAGAGGATAGGATAGGATAGAAGATAGGATAGGATAGAGGATAGGATAGCATAGAGGATAGGATTGGACAGAGAATAGGGTAGGGGATTTGATAGGATAGAGGATAGGATAGGATAGAAGATAGGATAGGATAGAGGATAGGATCGGATAGAGGATAGGATAGGATAGAGGACAGGATAGGATACAGGATTGGATAGGATACAGGAAAGGATAGGATTGAGGATAGGATAGGATGGAGGATAGGATAGGATAGAGGATAGGATAGGATAGAGGATAGGATAGACGATAGGATAGGATAGAAATAGGATAGGATAGAGGATAGGATAGGATAGAGGATAGGATAGGATAGAGGATAGGATAGGATAGAAGATAGGATAAGATAGAGGATAGGATAGGATAGAGGATAGGATAGTGGATTTGATAGGACAGAGGATAGGATAGGATAGAAGATGGGATAGGATAGAGGATAGGATAGGATAGAGGATAGGATAGGGAATTTGATAGGATAGATGATAAGGTAGGATAAAAGATAGGATAGGATAGAGGATAGGATAGGACAGAGGATAGGATAGGATAGAAGATAGGATAGGATAGAGGATAGGATAGGATAGAGGATAGGATAGGGGATTTGATAGGATAGATGATAAGGTAGGATAAAAGATAGGATAGGATAGAGGATAGGATAGGATAGAGGATAGGATAGTATAGAGGATAGGATAGGATACAGGATAGGATAGGATAGAGGATAGGATAGGATAGAGGATAGGATAGGATAGAGGACAGGATAGGATACAGGATTGGATAGGATACAGGAAAGGATAGGATTGAGGATAGGATAGGATGGAGGATAGGATAGGATAGAGGATAGGATAGAATAGAGGATAGGATAGACGATAGGATAGGATAGAGGATTGGATAGGATAGAGGATAGATGATAGCATAGGATAGAGGATTGGATAGGATACAGGATAGGATAGGATAGAGGATAGGATAGGGGATTTGATAGGATAGAGGATAGGATAGGATAGAGGATTGGATAGGATAGAGGATAGGATAGCATAGAGGATAGGATAGGATAGAGGATAGGATAGGGTAGAGGATAGGATAGGATAGAGGATAGGATAGGATAGAGGATAGGATAGGATAGAGAACAGGATAGGATACAGGATTGGATAGGATACAGGAAAGGATAGGATTGGGGATAGGATAGGATGGAGGATAGGATAGGATAGAGGATAGGATAGGATAGAGGATAGGATAGGATAGAGGATAGGATAGGATAGAAGATAGGATAGGATAGAGGATAGGATAGGATAGAGGATAGGATAGGATAGAGGATAGGATAGGATAGAGGATAGGAGAGGATAGAAGATAGGATAGGATAGAGGATAGGATAGGATAGAGGATAGGATAGGATAGAGGATAGAGGATAGGATTGGATAGTGGATAGGATAGGATAGAGGATAGGATAGCATAGAGGACAGGATTGGACAGAGAATAGGGTAGGGGATTTGATAGGATAGAGGATAGGATAGGATAGAAGATAGGATAGGATACAGGATAGGATCGGATAGAGGATAGGATAGGATAGAGGACAGGATAGGATAGAGGATAGGATAGGATACAGGATAGGATAGGATAGAGGATAGGATAGGATAGAGGATAGGATAGGATAGATGAGAGGATAGACGATAGGATAGGATAGAGGATTGGATAGGATAGAGGATAGGATAGGATAGAGGATAGGATAGGATAGAGGATAGGATAGGATAGAGGATTGGATGGAGGATAGGATAGGATAGAGGATATTATAGAATAGAGGATATGATAGGATAGAGGATAGGATAGGATAGAGGATTGGATAGGATAGATGATAGGATAGGATAGAGGATAGGATAGGGGATTTGATAGGATAGAGGATAGGATAGGATAGAAGATAGGATAGGATAGAGGATAGGATAGGATAGAGGATAGGATAGGATAGAGGATAGGATAGAGGATAGGATAGAGGATAGGATAGGATAGAGGATAGGATAGGATAGAGGATAGGATAGGATAGAGGATAGAGGATAGGATAGGATAGAGGATAGGATAGGATAGAGGATAGGATTGGACAGAGAATAGGGTAGGGGATTTCATAGGATAGAGGATAGGATAGGATAGAAGATAGGATAGGATAGAGGATAGAGGATAGGATAGGATAGAGGATAGGATAGGATACAGGACAGGATAGGATACAGGATTGGATAAGATACAGGAAAGGATAGGATTGAGGATAGGATAGGATGGAGGATAGGATAGGATAGAGGATAGGATAAGATAGAGGATTGGATAGGATAGAGGATAGATGATAGGATATGATAGAGGATAGGATAGGGGATTTGATAGGATAGAGGATAGGATAGGATAGAGGATAGGATAGGATACAGGATAGGATAGGATAGAGGATAGGATAGGATAGAGCATAGGATAGGATAGAGGACAGGATAGGATACAGGATTGGATAGGATACAGGAAAGGATAGGATTGAGGATAGGATAATATAGAGTACAGGATAGGATAGAGGATAGGATAGAATAGAGGATTGGATAGGATACAGGAAAGGATAGACTTGAGGATAGATGATAGGATAGGATAGAGGATTCGATAGGATACAGGATAGGATAGGATAGACGATAGGATAGGGGATTTGATAGGATAGAGGATAGGATACGATAGAGGATAGGATAGGATAGAGGATAAGATAGGATAGAGGATAGGATAGGACCTATCCTCTAGGATAGGATAGGATAGAGGATAGGATAGGACATAGGATAGGGTAGGGGATTTGATAGGATAGAGGATAGGATAGGGTAGGGGATTTGATAGGATAGAGGATAGGATAGGATAGAAGATAGGATAGGATAGAGGATAGGATAGGATAGGATACAGGATAGGATAGGACAGAGGATAGGGTAGGGGATTTGATAGGATAGAGGATAGGATAGGATAGAAGATAGGATAGGATAGAGGATAGGATAGTATAGGATAGAGGATAGGATAGGATAGAGGATAGGGTAAGACAGAGGATTGGATGGAGGATAGGATTGGATAGAGGATATTATAGGATAGAGGATATGATAGGATAGAGGATAGGATAGGATAGAGGATAGGATAGGATAGAAGATAGGATAGGATAGAGGATACGATAGGATAGAGGATAGGATAGGGGATTTGATAGGATAGATGATAAGGTAGGATACTGTATAGGAGAGAGGATAGGATAGAGAATAGGTTAGTATAGAGAATAGGAACGGATAGATGATATTATAGGATAGAGGATAGGATATGATAGAGTATACGATATTATAGAGGGTAGGATAGGATAGAGCATAGGATAGGGGATTGGATAGGATAGGATAGAGGATAGGATAGGGGATTTGATAGGATAGAGGATAGGATAGGATAGAAGATAGGATAGGATAGAGGATAGGATAGGATAGAGGATAGGATAGGATAGAGGATAGGATAGGACAGAGGATAGGGTAGGGGATTTGATAGGATAGAGGATAGGATAGGATAGAAGATAGGATAGGATAGAGGATAGGATAGTATAGGATAGAGGATAGGATAGGATAGAGGATAGGGTAAGACAGAGGATTGGATGGAGGATAGGATAGGATAGTGGATATTATAGGATAGAGGATATGATAGGATAGAGGATAGGATAGGATAGAGGATAGGATAGGATAGAAGATAGGATAGGATAGAGGATACGATAGGATAGAGGATAGGATAGGGGATTTGATAGGATAGATGATAAGGTAGGATACTGTATAGGAGAGAGGATAGGATAGAGAATAGGTTAGTATAGAGAATAGGAACGGATAGATGATATTATAGGATAGAGGATAGGATATGATAGAGTATACGATATTATAGAGGGTAGGATAGGATAGAGCATAGGATAGGGGATTGGATAGGATAGGATAGAGGATAGGATAGGGGATTTGATAGGATAGAGGATAGGATAGGATAGAAGATAGGATAGGATAGAGGATAGGATAGGATAGAGGATAGGATAGGGGATTTGATAGGATGGAGGATAGGATAGGATAGAGGATAGGATAGGAAAGAGGATAGGATAGGATGGAGGATAGGAACGGATAGATGATATTATAGGATAGAGGATAGGATATGATAGAGTATTCGATATTATAGAGGGTAGGATAGGATAGAGCATAGGATAGGGGATTGGATAGGATAGAGGATAGATGATAGGATAGGATAGAGGATAGGATAGGGGATTTGATAGGATAGAGGATAGGATAGGATAGAAGATAGGATAGGATAGAGGATAGGATAGGACAGAGGATAGGATAGGATAGAAGATAGGATAGGATAGAGGATAGGATAGGATAGAGGATAGGATAGGGGATTTGATAGGATAGATGATAAGGTAGGATAAAAGATAGGATAGGATAGAGGATAGGATAGGATAGAGGATAGGATAGGATAGAGGATAGGATAGGATACAGGATAGGATAGGATAGAGGATAGGATAGGATAGAGGATAGGATAGGGTAGAGGATAGGATAGGATAGAGGATAGGATTGGATACAGGATAGGATAGGATAGAGGATAGGATAGGATAGAGAACAGGATAGGATACAGGATTGGATAGGATACAGGAAAGGATAGGATTGAGGATAGGATAGGATGGAGGATAGGATAGGATAGAGGATAGGATAGGATAGAGGGTAGGATAGACGATAGGATAGGACAGAGGATAGGATAGGATAGAGGATAGAGGATAGGATAGGATAGAGGATAGAGGATAGGATAGGATAGAGGATAGGATAGGATAGAGGATAGGATAGGATGGAGGATAGGAACGGATAGATGATATTATAGGATAGAGGATAGGATATGATAGAGTATACGATATTATAGAGGGTAGGATAGGATAGAGCATAGGATAGGCGATTGGATAGGATAGAGGATAGATGATAGGATAGGATAGAGGATAGGATAGGGGATTTGATAGGATAGAGGATAGGATAGGATAGAAGATAGGATAGGATAGAGGATAGGATAGGATAGAGGATAGGAAAGGATAGAGGATAGGATAGGATAGAGGATAGGAGAGGATAGAAGATAGGATAGGATAGAGGATAGGATAGGATAGAATATAGGATAGGATAGAGGATAGAGGATAGGATTGGATAGTGGATAGGATATGATAGAGGATAGGATAGGATAGAGGATATGATTGGACAGAGAATAGGGTAGGGGATTTGATAGGATAGAGGATAGGATAGGATAGAAGATAGGATAGGATAGAGGATAGGATAGGATAGAGGATAGGATAGGATAGAGGACAGGATAGGATACAGGATTGGATAGGATACAGGAAAGGATAGGATTGAGGATAGGATAGGATGGAGGATATTATAGGAAAGAGGATATGATAGGATAGAGGATAGGATAGGATAGAGGATTGGATAGGATAGAGGATAGGATAGGATAGAGGATAGGATAGGGGATTTGATAGGATAGAGGAGAGGATAGGATAGAAGATAGGATAGGATAGAGGATAGGATAGGATAGAGGATAGGATAGGATAGAGGATATGATAGGATAGAGGATAGAGGATAGGATAGGATAGAGGATAGGATAGAGGATAGGATAGAGGATAGGATAGGATAGAGGATAGGATAGGATAGAGGATAGAGGATAGGATAGGATAGAGGATAGGATAGGATAGAGGATAGGATTGGACAGAGAATAGGGTAGGGGATTTCATAGGATAGAGGATAGGATAGGATAGAGGATAGATGATAGGATAGGATAGAGGATAGGATAGGGGATTTGATAGGATAGAGGATAGGATAGGATAGAGGATAGGATAGGATAGAGGATAGGATAGGATAGAGGATAGGATAGGATAGAGGATAGGATAGGATAGAGGATAGGATAGGATACAGGATAGGATAGGATAGAGGATAGGATAGGATAGAGGATAGGATAGGATAGAGGATAGGATAGGATAGAGGACAGGATAGGATACAGGATTGGATAGGATAAAGGAAGGATAGGATTGAGGATAGGATAGGATGGAGGATAGGATAGGATAGAGGATAGGATAGAATAGAGGATAGGATAGACGATAGGATAGGATAGGGGATTGGATAGGATAGAGGATAGATGATAGGATAGGATAGAGGATTGGATAGGATACAGGATAGGATAGCATAGAGGATAGGATAGGGGATTTGATAGGATAGAGGATAGGATAGGATAGAGGATTGGATAGGATAGAGGATAGGATAGCGTAGAGGGTAGGATAGGATAGAGGATAGGATAGGGTAGAGGATAGGATAGGATAGAGGATAGGATTGGATAGAGGATAGGATAGGATAGAGGATAGGATAGGATAGAGAACAGGATAGGATACAGGATTGGATAGGATACAGGAAAGGATAGGATTGAGGATAGGATAGGATGGAGGATAGGATAGGATAGAGGATAGGATAGGATAGAGGGTAGGATAGACGATAGGATAGGGCAGAGGATAGGATAGGATAGAGGATAGAGGATAGGATAGGATAGAGGATAGAGGATAGGATAGGATAGAGGATAGGATAGGATAGAGGATAGGATAGGATGGAGGATAGGAACGGATAGATGATATTATAGGATAGAGGATAGGATAGGATAGAGTATTCGATATTATAGAGGGTAGGATAGGATAGAGCATAGGATAGGGGATTGGATAGGATAGAGGATAGATGATAGGATAGGATAGAGGATAGGATAGGGGATTTGATAGGATAGAGGATAGGATAGGATAGAAGATAGGATAGGATAGAGGATAGGATAGGATAGAGGATAGGATAGGATAGAGGACAGGATAGGATACAGGATTGGATAGGATACAGGAAAGGATAGGATTGAGGATAGGATAGGATGGAGGATATTATAGGAAAGAGGATATGATAGGATAGAGGATAGGATAGGATAGAGGATTGGATAGGATAGAGGATAGGATAGGATAGAGGATAGGATAGGGGATTTGATAGGATAGAGGAGAGGATAGGATAGAAGATAGGATAGGATAGAGGATAGGATAGGATAGAGGATAGGATAGGATAGAGGATATGATAGGATAGAGGATAGAGGATAGGATAGGATAGAGGATAGGATAGAGGATAGGATAGAGGATAGGATAGGGTAGAGGATAGGATAGGATAGAGGATAGAGGATAGGATAGGATAGAGGATAGGATAGGATAGAGGATAGGATTGGACAGAGAATAGGGTAGGGGATTTCATAGGATAGAGGATAGGATAGGATAGAGGATAGATGATAGGATAGGATAGAGGATAGGATAGGGGATTTGATAGGATAGAGGATAGGATAGGATAGAGGATAGGATAGGATAGAGGATAGGATAGGATAGAGGATAGGATAGGATAGAGGATAGGATAGGATACAGGATAGGATAGGATAGAGGATAGGATAGGATCGAGGATAGGATAGGATAGAGGATAGGATAGGATAGAGGACAGGATAGGATACAGGATTGGATAGGATAAAGGAAGGATAGGATTGAGGATAGGATAGGATGGAGGATAGGATAGGATAGAGGATAGGATAGAATAGAGGATAGGATAGACGATAGGATAGGATAGGGGATTGGATAGGATAGAGGATAGATGATAGGATAGGATAGAGGATTGGATAGGATACAGGATAGGATAGCATAGAGGATAGGATAGGGGATTTGATAGGATAGAGGATAGGATAGGATAGAGGATTGGATAGGATAGAGGAT